>NC_052147.1:172659074-172959074 GCF_902713615.1 Scyliorhinus canicula
TTCCATTCGGAATCCCTAAAACCCTTTAGGATGGAAACATAACAAATAGAATTCTGAATAAGACTTAAATAGTTCAAACTACCCCAAACAACGAATGTAATACAAGAGAATAAATTGTACGCTAGGATCTTCAGTTGATAAACATCAAAAAACATCATTAGTAAAAGCATAGCAAGCGATAACATGGTGCTGAACAACTATTAGTCTGGCTGTATTTCAAGATGTATTGACACCAGGGCCGCAATTAAACACTGATAACAGGTCCTGTGAAGGTCACCATCCTTAAAATAAGAATAATCCGACAAATGTGAATAACTATCTTTGAAATGGCCCACTACAGACTAGTTCAGTTACGGTTAAAAAGGTACCAGGCTATCACCGCCCTTAAAAAAAATATATATAAATCCATAAATGTGAATAGCTGTCTCTAAGGCAGGCTGTTTAATACAGAGATAAGGAACATCAGGCTATTCTAGAGAAACGGTAGGAAAATGTACAAAAGACGCAGATTCGAACGAACCTGGGGGATTTTCACAGTAACTTCATTGCACTGTTAATGCAAGCCTACTTGTGACAATAAAGATTGTCATTATTACTATAAATGAATTTTCAAAAATAAATTTTGAGAAAAGAAAACAAGCTACACAGACCAGTCAGTTTCAGTACAAAAGTTGATTGTTAATTTTTCTTATAAAAAATGTTAACAATTGAAACAGTTGGATTGATTATAAAGGCATTTTATTCAAGAGGTGTAAATATTGTTAAATATTTTAAAACAAGTTTGTGATGTTATGCATAAGCAATCGTGTAAATAGTAATATGTACAACCTCCAACCAGCAGGTGGCGGTAGAGAATAACAACATGACACTGTTACCTCAGGGAGTCTGGAGATGGTCTTTGTAGTGGATAGTCACATTTGTAGTAGCTCTTAGATAATTTATAATAGTTAGTAGATTTTGATCATTTTCTTATGGTTATCTAACTCAGGTTATTGTTTGACAAGAAACATCTAACTAGTCCCAAACTAGACGTTCTCCAATGCACTTATTCCGACCTGCCAAGCACCAGAACGTAACAAAGTTAGAAACTAATTGTTATGGGGATGTACATCCCGGATGCTATACTTACTGCTGCACTGCAGCCACGCACCTAAGCAACAATGGATGGGTTTCTCCGTCCACCAGCCGTATGTTTGTCGGTGGTACGCCATTCGCTCATGGCGGAATTCTGTCTTCCCATCACTTGTCAATGGGATTTCTCATTGAAGCCACCCCACACCACCAGGAAACCCATCGATTGGGGGGGGGGGGGGGGGGGGGGAGGGGGGGGGGGAGGGGGGGGAGGGGGGGGGGGGAGGTGTGCTCCCTGTGGGAACAGAGAATCCTGATGACTGGAGAATTCCGGATAATGTATCCGTCCACCAGCCACATGGGGAACTGCCAGAAACACACTCGATGAAACTCCAGTATTTTGTGTTTCGAAGTGTGATTATTTCGGACTTATGGGAACCAGAAGACATAACAACCAGCATAGACGGGTTAGAGTGAATGGTGTTGCGTATCATAGAGTTTACAGTTGAGAATGAGGCCATTCGGCCCATTGAGTCTGCACTGGCCCTTGGAAGGAGCACCCCTATCCCCGTAACCAAGTAACCCTACCCTTTTTTTTCCATTTTAAATTTAGAGTACTCAATTATTTTTTTTCCAATTAAGGAGCAATTTAGCATGACCAATCCACCTACTCTGCACAGCTTTTTGGTTGTGGGTTGAGACCCACGCAGACACTGGGAGAATGTGAAAACTCCACACAGACAGTGACCCGGGGCCAGGATCGAATCGGGTCATCATAGAATCATAGAATTTACAGTGCAGAAGGAAGCCATTCGGCCCATCGTGTCCACACCGGCCCTTAGAAAGAACACCCACCCAAGCCCACACCGCCACCCTATCCCCGTAAACTCACCCAACCATTTTGGACACTAAGGGCACCGTGCCACCCTTTAAGGGGTGATCGGTTGATAGGGTCACATGGTGTGAGAAAACTGCCCAAGGTGGAGGGTTCAGCCTTGCAAATGCCAACTTTTGCCTCTGATCGATTCTGGACACTGGCCAGCTGCAACTCTGTATGTTGTAAATAAACACTGGCTGTTTCATACCAAGCAGGTAAGTCAAAGTTATTACAGATGGTGTGGCACTTCAGTTTTCATACATTATCAGAATCTAAATATTTTGAACCAAATAGAAAAGTTACTTTCCTCACATATAATGACCTGAGCACAATGAATATTGGAAAATGGGCCAAATCGGAGTCCATGCCTATCAAGAAACATGCACGAGTTTCCTCCACAAATTAAACCAAAAATGATAATGTCCTTTTGTTAAACTGTCATTATTTTCTCATTATCCTTTGCTTCAAAATGGAAATAGTTGTATTTGCTGATAATTCCACTGCTATATGAGAGAGCATTTCGAGGTCCCTGATGGTTTGATTCTAAAATCACAAAATACCGAAAAGTCTGGTAGAAAACGAATACGAATGCACAATGATATTTAATTATCTATCTGACTGATTGATTGATCCCTCTGTCAATTTTCCCCTCTAAAAATAGTTCAAATATTAGAAAAACATTTCAGTCCACAGTTTCCAAAGTGATTACCCACCCGGCCACATACACTCAAATTAGAATATCACAACCATTTTAACGTAGCGGATCGCACAGTTTAAGTGTATCTGTGAGCTTTCTTCTAATTTGGCTTGTAAACGGAGAGAAGAAAAGTGAAATGTCTCCAGCTTACGGTAGATCTTTTTCTGTCCTGCATGGGAGGCACTGAGCCCTGCTGAGTCAGAGATCTACAGGTATTCGATGTGTTCAATGCCCCGTCCAAGAGACCATTCTTAAAGTTCTTGGACTTGATTCTCCGTTTCTGAGGCTAAGCCAGCTCCAACGGAGGATCCGTGGTAATGCATGAGGGGAAAATCGGTACAAAACCCTCACCGATTCCAGTAGTGGTGAGGGGGCGAGCATCGAGCCGCGTGAAATGGGCAGAGAATCGCTGGGTCTCTGGCCGCGCATGTGAAGGGATGACAGGCTGCAGCTGCGCACGCCTGCACCCCCCCGCACATGCATTGGTCTAGCGTGACCTAAACCACATCTTCAGGATGCTGAAGCACCGCTCGACAATGCTCCTGGTCGCTGTATGAGTGTTGTTGTGCCTGGTCTCTGATTCGGCCTGAGGCCACCGGATAGGCGTCATCAGCCACGACTGCAGTGGGTAACCCCTGTTGCCCAGGACCCAATGGGGGTGTGCCACAAAGAGGCCTGGAAACGTCAAGTGTGCCAGGATGAAGGGCTGTGCACATTGCCCGGGTATCGGGCACAATGTGCATGTTGTGCAGCTCATGGTCACACACACCAGTTGCACGTTCATCGAGTGTAACCCCTTTCGGTTTGTATAGAGTGGCCTGTCAGCTGCAGGTGTTCGTAGGCAACATGCATCCTGTCGATCACTCCCTGGACCAGGGGCATTTTGGTGATTGGACCCCGCTGCCTGGTCTCGGTCCACATTGAAGTGGATGTGTTGTGCCAATTGGGCATCATGGGCCGCCATGATGGCGCAGATGCAACAAGTTCTGTGAGATTCCGGACAGGTCCTGATACGCCTGGAAGGACGCTGTGGCATAGAGGTTCAGGGCTTAGAGGTTCAGGGTGACCATCATCTTGATGGCCACTGGGAGCAGGTGTCCTCCACCATTCCCACGTGGTGCCAGGTGCGGCATGATCTGGCAGATATGTCACTTTGTCCCCCTGCTCAGCCGGAGTCTTCAACAGCATGCCTGAGCCGGCTGGTCCTAGAGTGACGGGCGCTGCCTGTACATGCGAGATCTCATGCAGCGCCTCCTTTGCACGCAGAGGGTGAAAGGCTGACATGTTAGCATGGTGCATCCCCCCCGTGTCCAACCAGGTCCACCAGGCTACATAGTGTCCCGATTGGCACTGCAGACCTTGCCCCTGCATGTCAACCCACCTACCCCATCCCCACACCCCCATCCCTGGGGCCTCATGTGCAGCAGTAGGGGCAGCAGGGTAGCATGGTGGTTAGCATAAATGCTTCACAGCTCCAGGGTCCCAGGTTCGATTCCCGGCTGGGTCACTGTCTGTGTGGAGTCTGCACGTCCTCCCCGTGTGTGCGTGGGTTTCCTCCGGGTGCTCCGGTTTCCTCCCACAGTCCAAAGATGTGCGGGTTAGGTGGATTGGCCATGCTAAATTCCCCGTAGTGTCCTAATAAAAGTAAGGTTGGGGGGGGGGGTTGTTGGGTTACGGGTATAGGGTGGATACGTGGGTTTGAGTAGGGTGATCATGGCTCGGCACAACATTGAGGGCCGAAGGGCCTGTTCTGTGCTGTACTGTTCTATGTTCTACACGCCCATCCCTGCTGCCAAGGGTACTGTCGCCCTTGCCAGCTGTATACTCCGGTGCTCCCTGTAGGGGGTTACTGTGGGCATTGCCTTTAAGTGGGCCACGCAATGTACTGTCAGGGGGTGGCGGCTGGTTAGTAGTTTGATCCACATTGAAGTGGATGTTTTGTGCCAACTGAGTATTTTGGGGCTTCCGTGATGGTGCGGATGCACATGTGCACCGAGTTCTGAGATTCCGGACAGGTTTGCTCTCGGCACCTGGAAGAACTCATTGGCATAGACGTTCAGGGCAACCATCACCTTGAAGACCACCAGGGGTTGCCCACCCCATTTCCCCATGGTGTCGGGAAGGTGGGGGGTGGTGATATGGAGGAGGGTGGGGTGTAGTGGTGGAGGCTGGGATGCAGGCGTGGTGGCCTGGAGGGTGAATGCGGGGTGATCGGGTGGCTCACCCTTAGGGCCTGTGGCACTCTGCAGAACCACGGGCAACAGTGGGTGGTCAGTGGGTGCGCAGCGAGATGGCTTTCTTGCAGGCTACGGCAGTGTCCGTGCATGGACACCGCCCCAGTCCCAAGAGGGGTCAACCCGGCCCCATGGCTCATCCCTGTCACCTGCACCCCACTACTCGCCGGCCCTGCCAGGGGCCAGCCCGGCCAGTGTCAGGACCGGCAGCCCACAGTCACACCTCTGCATGTCCTACCTCCTCTCTCTCTGTCATCAGCACCAACTTTCCAATTTTTAAAAGCATAAGTGAACCTTGCCATCGGGAATTCCCCGAGTGGTAGCAGAGAATCGCGGTGGCCCCGGAGAATAGCAGGTCAGCCACGCTAATGATGTGCAAATGGAATTTACTGTACGTGTGGAGTGGAACGCATTGACGCTACTGTTGAGGCGACGGAGAATCGCAATCTGGCGTGAACCGGTGTCAGCCACAATTTCGGCATCAAAACCAATTCTCCGCTCAATCGCACTTCCCGATTTTGGCATCGGCTAACGAGAATCCAACCCAGTATATTTTTGGTGTCTATGGTTCAACTCCATCCTCAGCTGTGCACTTGCGAATCAAGCTATTAAAGGATTCTGCCTAAAAATTCTGAAAAGTAAAAGGCTTCCCACTAATCGTGCAGGTGAAGTTGAATATAGTTGAACATAAGAGGAACATTATTCCCCTGATTTTGTGACAGTGGAGATTTGCTTGAGCTAAAGTAGCAGGGTAACATGTTCTTGGCTCAATTAAAGAAATACAACTCTCTCTCCCACCCAGAAACAGAATGAATTCAAGATCAGTTTGTTGTGAGTATTTCTGTTTCCTGAGATTATGGTCATTTTAACATGTAGCTTATTTGAGGGAGGTATTGAGTGACACAATTGTTTACAAAGGAAATGGTTGCGGGAAATGTTCAAAATTAAACAGTTTTTACTATTATTATGCAATTCTCCAATTGATTGAAAATAACTTGCATGTAAAAAGATAATAATACACATGTTAATGGTACACTAGCATCGTCCCCCTGCACTTTTTATTTACATTTTTAATATATGTTTTTATCGCTTGATAGACACCACATCCACCACCTTCAACATCCACTCCCACTGGCCAACAGCAGTAAATACCATGGGCTGGATTCTCCGCCGTCGGGATTCTCCGTTTTGCCAGCAGCCCAGGGGTTTCCCGACGGTGTGGGGCTGCCCTACAATGGGAAACCCCATTGACCAGCCGACCCAACAGAGCGTCCCGCTGGCGTCCTGAACCAGAAATATGGCGCGGTGGGGCAGAGAATCCAGCCCCATATCTGCAAGACACACTGTAGCAATTCTTCAACAGCACCTTCCAAACCATTGACATCTACCACCTAGAAGGACAAGGCAGCAGACATACGGGAACTCACCTCCTGCACATTCCCCCCCTAAGTCGCACCAACCCTACATGGGCCTCTGGACTGGATTTTCCGGTCCCCCAGCGCTTGTTTCTCAGCACGGCGCCATTCGATGGCGGCAGGATTTTCTATCCCGGCACTTGTCAATGCCCGCCGGGAAACCTATGGGTGGGGGTGTGCTGCCGGCGGGAAAGGTGAATTGCAATGGCTGGAGAATTCCAGCCTGTATCACTGGGTCAAATTCCTTGAAGTCCCTATAAGAGTACCATGGGCATACCTACACCACATGGACTGCAGTAGGTACACCACTTTCTCACGGGCATTCAGAGATGAGCAACAAATGCTGGCCTGCCCAGTTACACTCACATCCCATGAATGAATAAAAAATAAAATCTCAGTGAAGCATTAAAGAAGCACAGTTGCACAAGATGCCTTTAAAGCATTTCTCATAATCTAGTGATCAGGTGTTGAAAAGTGAGTGACCTTACACCTCTGGGGCCGAAGGCACGGTCTGCTATGGAACAGTGCAACAAAGAATTATCTCTCTTGGATAGTTGCTGAGACCCCAAGGGTGTAAGTGGGTGGCGCGGTAGCACAGTGGTTTGCACTTCACAGCACTAGGGTTCCCAGTTCGATTCCCGGGTTGGGTCACTGTCTGTGCGGAGTCTACACGTTCTTCCCATGTCTGCCTGGGTTAATCTGGGTGCTCGGTTTTGCTCACAAGCCCCGAAAGATGTGCTGTGAGGTGAATTGGACATTTGAATTATGTGTTGAATTACCTCAGTGTATCCGAACAGACGCCGGAGTGTGGTGACTAGGGGTTTTTCACAGTAACTTCATTGCAGTGTTCATGTAAGCCTACTTGTGACAATAATAAACATTATTATTATTATTAAGTTGGATAGTTGGAATGCAACTTTTAGTGAACGCAAGCTCACACTGCTGAACTGCCTGCGAACTGACACTACTTAGACAATCCCATTCATAGAGGGGCCAAAATAAATGACATGAGGAACACAAGTTGCAAACTGGTGCCTTAGGCGTCAAGCTTCTGATGATGGGATGGCAAAGGTTGTAAGATTGCTGGAATCAATGATGAACTTGACCCGGCTAGACTGATTTGTTTAATTGAGTGCAAACAATAAAAAAAATAGTTGGCTCCAAACTGTTACCCCTCCTCCCGACACAGAAAAAGCAGAAACTTTCCATCTTCATGCCCGAGACTGACCTTTTCAGATGTACCTTTAGAAATGGAAATGCAACGTAAATGATTTCTAATACCTGAGCAATTTATTTTGCCCCCTACTTTTTAGATGTTGCTGACTAAACTGAAATGTCAAATGATTTATCGTGGGAGATTAGACTCATGACACCACATGTTTTTAACGAGTCCAAAGAACAATTATTATGTATCAAGCTGGCACAGTCAAGTTGTTGGTTGTGACATCATTAACCAATTACTGCTTTATTATATTTTCCTTCTACTTTTTATGATTGTGCAATGGCATCGTTTCCCATAATCAGACCTTGACAATGCGGACTATATAAAATTCTAAAGTTGTTGTTTCAAACTGCAAGAGCATTCCTTGGAGGCCGATAAAAAAGGAAGGTATTTTTGTTTTGCAAATATTACCGTTTAAAAGTGCTCTTAAAGGAAATTCAATCCATGCTGAAACTGGGAGATAATTATGGCCCAATCAACATTAGCTTTGTTGAACAGTTCACATGCATCTCATTTTTACTCATTATTGACTTAATGTCTTCAAACAATGTATATTTGCAAAGGTACGTGCAGGATAAGCTTGCATATGACACTGATTACACCCTGATAAGAATGATTATTGTCAGTGTGCAAGAGCAACAGTTGGGTGGTATCTGAACATTACTGCTCAAACCATTTAAATGATGCATATTAAAATTCCAATCAAACTATCCCGGGATAAAAGTACTGTGGTCAATTATAGACTTTGCAGAGTTTTAATTATGTGTGCTGATACATATGCATTCAACCCTATTGATGCAGACAGTAAATGAGCATCCAATGGAGTCCTATCATGCTTAAAATCAAGGATCTTTTTTAACTCTGATGGACATGGAAGCCTTTTTGTTCTCCTGAACAAACTGCCGTACAGGATTTCAAGGATTGATCTGCCATGGTTTCACCTGCTGTTAAAATGTTACTTTAGTGTATATACATAGAACATACAGTGCAGAAGGAGGCTATTCGGCCCATCGAGTCTGCACCGACCCACTTAAAGCCTCACTTCCACCCTATCCCCATAACCCAATAACCCCTCCTAACCTTTTTGGACACTAAGGGCAATTTAGCATGGCCAATTCACCTAACCTGCACATCTTTGGACTGTGGGACGAAACCGGAGCACCCGGAGGAAACCAACGCAGACACAGGGAGAACGTGCAGACCCCGCACATACAGTGACCCAGTGGGGAATCGAACCTGGGACCCTGGCGCTGTGAAGCCACAGTGCTATCCACTTGTGCTACCGTGCTGCCCTAATGTAGTTAATGCAGATCGTAGCAGCTGTAAAGCTTGTCAATAGCACACACAACTAAGAGGCACAATAGAAGTAAACTAAATGTAATTTTTCCATCTAAAGATTGCATTATTTTTCCCCACATTACTCGCTATCTGCAAGATTAAGATAATTTCCAGGTTAAAGCGAACAGATAACTTGTGACAGTACTAGTCTTAGTCTAACTGTTTGGACGTTCAGCGTTAGAGAGACATGTTTCCTTCATTTATCCTCCTTTCACAATATCTCCTCCTTGGAGGTATTGTGCTGGACAATATTAATATTCATGCTGGCCACGCAGGAGATCACAGTCTACTACTCTATTTTAAACACCAGATTCCCAGCTATGTAGAATAAGTAACTGGTTCCGGCATGTAACCAGTCAATGTCCAAACACTGCAAAGTGACCAAATCATTAAACAACACTTGGGTGGGAGCTGCAGACAAACCCAGACATTTTTCCTGTCTGTTAACAACGAGAGATTCAGATCGAAACTGAAGGCTTCACAACCTGAATGCAACAATAGGAGAAAGATTTAGATTCAGATTTATTGTCATGTGTACCGAGGTACAGTGAAAAGTATTGTTCTGCGTACAGTCCAGGCAGATTGTTCCATAAATGAAAAAACATAGAACAAACGCTAAATATACAATGTAAGTACATAGACATCGGGTGAAGCATATGGAGTGTGGTGCTACACAATAGAGAAAATACATGGAGAGATCAGTTCAGTCCATAATTGGGTCATTCAGGAATCCGGTAACAGCGGGGAAGAAGCTATTTTAGTGCGCGTTCTCAGACTTTGTATCTCCTGCCAGATGGAAGAAGTTGGAAGAGTGAGTAAACCAGACGGAAGGGGTCTTTGATTATGCTGCCCTTTTCTCAAAGCAGCTGGAGGTGTAGAGAGAGTCAATGGATGGGAGGTGGGTTTGCGTGATGGATTGGGCTGTGTTCATAACTCTCTGTAGTTTCTTACGGTCTTGGGCTGAGCAGTTGCCATGCCAGGCTGTGATGCAGCCAGATAGGATGCTTTCTATGGTACATCTGTAAAAGTTGGTAAAAGTCAATATGGACATGTCGAATATCCTTAGTTTCCTGAAGAAATATAGGCACTGTTGCTCTCCCTTGGTCATAGCATCGACGTGGGTGGTACATTCCCTTGGCCGCAGAAAAATACTTTTAACTGTACTTCGGTACATGTGACAATAAATATGAATCAATCAACCAGGACAGATTGCTGGTGATGTGCACACCTAGGAATTTGAAGCTGTAAACCATCTCCACCTTGGCACTATTGATGCAGAAGACAAGGGTGTGTACGATACTTTGCTTCCTGAAGTCGATGACTAGCTCCTTAGCTTTGCTGACATTGAGGGAGAGATTGTTCTCGTTGCATGATGCCACTAGGTTCTCTATCTCCCTCCTGTACTTAGAACATACAGTACAGTCGGAGGCCATTCGGCCCATCGAGTCTGCACCGACCCACTTAAGCCCTCACTTCCACCCTATTCCCATCTCCCTCCTAAACGTTTTTGGATACTAAGGGCAATTTAGCCTGGCCAAACCACCTAACCTGCACGTCTTTGGACTGTGGGAGGAAACCGGACCACCCGGAGGAAACCCACGCAGACAAGAGGAGAACGTGCAGACTCCGCACAGACAGTGATCTAGCGGGCAATCGAACCTGGGACCCTGGAGCTGTGAAGCCACAATGCTATCCATTTGTGCTACCATGCTGTCCTTACTCTGGCTCATTATTGTTTGAGAACTGACCCACTACAGTCATGACATCAGCAAACTTGTAGATGGAGCTGGAGCCGCATTTTTCACACAGTAGGGAGTACAGTAGGAGGCGAAGTACCCAGCCTTGTGGGGCCCTGGTTGTTTTATTGCTTGATGTAATATATGTTACTCATTTGCTTCTTACCAAGATGCTGTTAAAATCGATGGTGATTAACACTCGTAGTCTTCCAATTAAAGCAAATAATTTATTGAGTAACTTAAACAAATAAACTGTGACTTTGTTCTCTCTCCAATCCTTATACTAGATATTAAATAAACAAGATTGAATAAGATTAAACTATGATTCACTACACCTGCACTCTGAGCTATCTCTCTCTACCTCTGGTCACGAGTCACTATGCACACAAAGAGGCGGGAACTCGGGTTGAGTCTGTCTTTTATACCCTTTTTTAGTGCTGCCATCTAGTGATCACTTAGCTGTTATGTCTATACATTAACCCTTTGTGTACATACAGATATGCAGATCACTACACTGGTATTGAGGACTATCATGGAGGAGATGTTGTTAATTTTTACTGATTGTGGTATATGGGTCAGGAAGTCAAGGATCCACTTGCAGAGGGAGGAGCCAAGTCCTAGGTTTTGGAGTTTTGATATGAGCTTTGCTGGGATTATGGTATTGAAGGCGGAGTTGTAGTCAATGAATAGGAGCCTGTTGTTGTCAAAATGCTCCAGGGATGAGTGTGGAGCCAGGGCGATGGCGTCGACTGTGGACCAGTTGTGATGGTATGCAAATTGCAGTGGATCAAGGCATTCTGGGCATATGGAATTGATGTGTCACATGACCAACCTCTCAAAGCACTTCATAATGACAGATGTCAAGGCCACCAGACAGTAGCCGTTGAGGCATGTTGCCTAATCCTTCTTTTGCACCAGTATGATAGTGGTCGAGAAGCAGGCGGGAACCTCGAAACAGAAGAGGAAAAGGTTGAAGATGTCCGCGTACACGCCTGCCAGTTGATCTGCGCAGGATCTGAGTGCAGAACCAGAGATCCCATCAGGACCTGTTGCTTTCCAACGGTTCACTTTGAAGAAGGCCGATCTGACTTTGGAAGCTGTGACAGCAGGTATGGGTATTTCGAGGCTGTTGGATATAAACGCCTGTAGAATTGCTGGGTCCATGGCCGCGCATGCGCACGGCGACCACCTGCAGCGATCACGCTGTACAACATGGCGACTTGCCCCCTGGACAGCCCCTCGTCACCCCCAGGCCACCCCCCACCAGTCCCCTCAGCCTTCACCGAATCACCCCCAGCCAGCAGCACAGCTCCCCCCACCCCCGACAGTGGCGGCCCTGGACACAGTCCGCACCAGCATGCCAGGTTCACTAAAACTGAGAGCACACATGTCCCGCGTCGTCAGGAACTCGGCCCATCGGGGGAGGGCCTTCACAGAACATCCTGAGACCATCCCAACGGCGTGCAGCGTACTCCTCGATGACGCCATTCATCATTTTGGAGGGGGCGGAGGATCCGAAACAGGTGTCGCCCCTGATTCGGTCGTAAACAGCGATTCTCCGCCTGATCGCTGATTAAGATATCTGCGTTGGGCAGCGGAAAACCCCACCCGATGTTTTCCCGCCAAAGCTGAATTGCACAAATGAGGGAGGGATTCCCAATCCTTTGCCATGCAAATTGATGCATGATGAGGATTGGGAGGGATTGATTCCCTAGTGAATCCCACTATCGGCCTGCCATTTTGAACAGGTGGCCTGACAACAATGTTCCTGCGGCTGCCCCTCCCCCATCGCAATTCAGCCTCCCACTCCCCTGTTGCACAATTCAGCCCCCCACCCTCAAAATTTCTAGATTTCATCCTCCCTCTCCAGTATGGGGGATCACATGACCCGCTCGCCCCAGAGTCCCCCTAAATAAAGTGACATCCCAGAAACCCCCTAAACAGAGGGACCCCCACAGAGACCCTCTAAATAAACAGACCCCCCTGAGAGACCCCCGCTTAAAACAACCTTTCCAAAAAGTGCTCGCAAATCACCTCCCTTCACGCTTGGGTGATGTTAAAGTGGTCAGCTGGAAATTGGCAGCACTTAACTCTGTTTGAAGTGGTCCAGGACCTGTCAATGAAAGCTTGATGCATATAAACATCGCAGTTAGAGCACTTTAGAGTTACTCAGCCATTAAGGATCACTGCTGACAGCTGTGTGTGTGTGTGTGTGTGTGTGTGTGTGTGGAAGCTGTGAATTACAGCTCAGTAAAATCAATCTAAAAGAGAATTGAATGAATGGCTTTCAGCTTCTCCACGTCCACTCTATCAGGCCTCTCGGTATTCTGTACGTTTCAATTAGATCCCTCCTCATCACTCTCAACGTCATCGACTACAGACCCAGAGTCTTCCAATGCCAAGTCCTTAATTCCCAGGATCATTCTTGTGTACCTCCTTTGGCTAGCATTTGGGGCACCCTCCAATCTGGCCCTTCAAAGGTATATGTATCGTGATGATGTTCTTTGCTCTGCACAAACTGGCCCCACAGAGTGGAGCAGTGAAACTGTTGGAGCAAGATGGAGCTGAATGCTCAGCATCCTGAGAAGAGGAGGAAGCTGACAATTGGTCAGCAGAGCGCGCCCATTCTGCTGATATATATGCAGACTGACCTGCATGCCAGGGAAGTCCACACAGCCCTCATTCAGTCAAGATTCACAATGTGGGGCATGTAGCTGTTTACCTTTGACATCGGGGGACCGCTGAGTGTAGATATCATAGAATTTCATAGAATTTACAGTGCAGAAGGAGGCCATTCGGCCCATCGGGTCTGCACCGGCTCTTGGAAAGAGCACCCTACCCAAGGTCTACACCCCCACCCTATCCCCATAACCCAGTAACCCCACCCAACACTAAGGGCAATTTATCATGGCCAATCCACCTAACCTGCACATCTTTGGACTGTGGGAGGAAACCGGAGCACTCGGAGGAAACCCACGCACACACGGGGAGGATGTGCAGACTCCGCACAGACAGTGACCCAAGCCGGAATCGAACCTGGGACCCTGGAGCTGTGAAGCCATTGTGCTATCCACAATGCTACCGTGCTGCCCCAGCACAAACAAGCTCATCTCAACAGCCAGATCTCCTTTTCTCACATAAAGACAAGCTGCATCCTCTCTCACACTCTAACCCCCACGTTTATTGAGTTCACATTCATTCAGCTCCTAATAGTCAATGTGCAATGGGGCACTAAGAACTACATGTATCTTAGCAGTTGGCCAAGGCAAACGGCTTCATTGCAAGAAAGTTATTCACATGACACTGATATTAATGAAGGCACCCAAGTGAAACCCTTTGCGCAACTGAGTGTGCTTTCATGTTCTTCCTCATACTCCGGTATGGTGCTACCCACGAATGTGGAGACAGGCTGCAGAGAATGAGTTGCCCGTGGTGGACACCTTTGGGGTTTTGTATCCACAGGGATCCGGCTACATACTGTACATCTGCATCTGTAAAAGGATCACCCAGTCATGGAGCAGGATGCAGCATTTGTGGCTCTGTCAGAGGGGCCGACTGTCTGGCAGCATGGTAGTACATTTATTAGCACAGTTGCTTCACAGCTCCAGGGTCCCAGGTTCAATTCCCGGCTTGGGTCACTGACTGTGCGGGGTCTGCGCGTTCTCCGCAGGTCTGCGTGGATTTCCTCCGGGTGCTCCGGTTTCCTCCCACAGTCCAAAGTTTTGCAGATTAGGTAGATTGGCTGTTCTAAATTGCCCTTAGTGTCCAAAAAAGGTTAGGTGGGGGAACTGGGTTACAGGGATAGGGTGGAGGTGTGGAATTAAGTAGGTTGCTCTTTCCAAGAGCCAGTGCAGACTCGATTGGCCGAATGGCCTCCTTCTGCACTGTAAATTGTATGATGATTCTATGAATGAGGGGCTGGTGACTGGGTGTGCCTTGGGTAGACACCCATTTCTCTCTCCCTTATCTTAGTGGCCACTCACCTCTCCAGAAATAACACCCACCTCAATGCACTCATCACATCCAGCATCACCTTCCGGGAGGCGTCAGAGAAACGGGCAGCAGGGTAGCATAGTGGTTAGCATAAATGCTTCACAGCTCCAGGGTCCCAGGTTCGATTCCCGGCTGGGTCACTGTCTGTGTGGAGTCTGCACGTCCTCCCCCTGTGTGCGTGGGTTTCCTCCGGGTGCTCCGGTTTCCTCCCACAGTCCAAAGATGTGCAGGTTAGGTGGATTGGCCACACTAAATTGCCCGTAGTGTCCTAAAAAGTAAGGTTAGGGGGGGGTTGTTGGGTTACGGGTATAGGGTGGATACGTGGGTTTGAGTAGGGTAATCATGGCTCGGCACAACATTGAGGGCCGAAGGGCCTGTTCTGTGCTGTACTGTTCTATGTTCTATGTTCTAAATGAGGCAAGGGTCAAGGTGGAGAAGTCTGGGCCTTCATGAATAACCTCTGCCGGTATGGGAATTGAACCCATGCTGTTGGCTTTGCTCTGCCTCATGAACTAGCTGTCTGGCCAACTGAGCTAAACAATGCAGAAGTAAAGCCCTCCCCCACCCCCGATGATAAGCTAAGTCAGCAAAATTCTGCTCTTCGTAAATAAAATAATTATTAATATGGAAAGCTTTTAAAATGTGTCTCCTACTGTCGTTGCACCTAAACAGCCGATGTTTTAATTTGAAGCACCTCCTCTAACAGCCTCAAAGGGGTACAATTGACAGAACCTGGTAATTCATTGGACGGGATTTACCGGCTGTTCACACCGGCAAGATAGTCCGGTCTCACGCCAACGCAAAGGTTTCCTGGCGACGAGGGGTGCAGTTAACGGGAAATTGTTTGACAACGGTGGGACTGGTAAATCCCGCTGGCAGGCCGCCTCCACCAACTAGCTGTGGTGGGTAAATACCGGCCATTATTCCAATCAGTGCATAGAGCTGGCTTCCGGTGCAAGCTTTTGAAAAAGTGGGCGCAACTCTTTGGCCTTGTTACGCTCTCGCTCAAGCGTAACGAGGCTGGTGAATAGCGGGAGAGGCCAGAAACAAGATTCGCTCCAGACGCAATGCAGCCGGCCCGCTCCTGTAGGCAAACTCTGGATCTCGCCATAATGTGGCGGGAAACCACTTTTCACCACTTAAGCCCAATTTCCATACAATTACCTGGAGCCACTCCATATCCAACCGCCTCCTGTCATTCAGCGGCCTCCCCAGCAAGGTAACGTGGAGGAAGGGCTTCTGTGGGGAGCCGAGGAGGTGAGTAGCCATCTTTGCTCACAGGCAATGAACCCGGGGGGTGCTGAGCTTGCTGCCTCAGAAATCGGGGGTGGGGGGTTGGGGGAACACTCGGCTAGGTGGGGGAGGGACAAACCGCTCATGGCACAAAAATGCCAACCCCTGGATCGTGCGTACCCGTTCGGGGGGAAACCCTTGCCTCTGCCTGTTTGCCCCACCGATCACCCATAACCCCCACCGACTGCCAAGGCCTCTGGCTGTGCGGCTGATGGCTATCACTAACAGTAAATTGGTAATCATGGTTAAGTGAGCACTTCACACAACCCAAGTGGATCCCATGGGTAGGTGGGCCATATAGCATGTGGGAGTCATTGCCTAGCATCCCAATCACCATGATGTCTGGACACCGTGCCTGAACACTGCAGGAGACAACAAAACACATGCAGCATCAACATCCGAACATCCAGGGGATGAGACGCAGCTCCGGGAGGGTGTGTCCACAGCCAGAGAGTAGGTGAGTGCCACATGGAGGGGACTAGCACCTAGTCCAGTTGCAGTTGTAAACGGATGTCCGGGGCACAGAGTCTGAGGTCAGGTGAGGGGGCCCATTGCAACCAGGAATGCGAGGGCAGGGCGTTCTGAGTGGGGGTGGGGTGGGATCAGTAGGGGAATGGAGGGGCCCGGGGTGGGAGCCACCACTGTTTGTCAGTCTGACACCCCCTCCCAATGCCTTACCCATATTGAACGCTATGACAGGGATGTTGGACCCAGGCCTTGCCCTAGTGGTGCTGGTGCTTGCGATGTGGAAGACGCCGGAGACACCCATGTGCCGGACCCTGCCCCCACCCCGAGGTCCTGGCCACCCATCAGGCCAGTGACAGACCCAGAGGGGGAGTCCTGAAATGGCCCAGGGTGTACAGACATCGCTGGTCATTCGAGCAGATGACGGGCAATGCGTGCCACAGGAGGCTCTGCCTCAACAAGGAGACGGTGCGGCACCTGTGCCATGTCCTCGCGGACTTGGCACAACATGGAGGAGGACACCCACTCCCGGTGGCCGTCAAGGTCACTGCAGCCCTGAACCTTTATGCCTTGGGATCATTCCAGAGTTCAAGCGGGGACCTGTGTGGCACCTCACAGGCCATAGCCTACAGGTGCATTCGGCATGTCATCTGTGCCCTGTTTGCCTGGGCAGAAGACTAATTATCTTTGACATTTACCAATGCCTGGGCAGCCGATTTCTCCGCCATCACCGGGATAACCCTTGTCAAGGGAATGAGGGGCTGAATTCCCCAGTCGCTGACGCCGAAATCGCGTTCGGTGGCCGACAGGAGAATCCATGTTTCCACCCAAATCGGGGGCGGTGCCGCTTTCGCAATGCTCCGCCCCCTCCAAAGCTATCGACGGCCTCAGGACATTGCCTGAGGCCCGCATACCGATGCTCCGCCCCCAACCGGACGCATTCCTGATGGCATGGAACGTGTGTGGTCTCACCCATCGGGATCTCAGCCTGGCGGCTGTGAACTCTGTCCAGTGCTGCCACAGTCGGGGTAGGGCTGATCCGCAAGCACGGGGGGGACATTATTCGGGGCTGGGCGCATTGTGCAGGGGTGGTCCGATGCATACGAGCCGGCTGAAGGGGCGGGACTATTTCGCGGGCCAGGTCCACAAGCGGCCGGTGCCATGCAGCAAGGCGCAGCCACTGCAGGGACCGCTGTGCGCATGCGTGGCCACGGATCTGGCAATTCCCCGGGCCATATTGGCGGCTAGAGCCGGGTGTTCTATGCTGCCATCCTGCTAACCCCCAGCGAAATGGGGAACCGGTGGCCATTTTGCGTCAGTATTTCTGGGTGTAAAACGCCACCGTTCCCACGCTGGCGTGGGAACATAGCCCCAGAATTGGAGAATCCAGCCCGGGGATTCTTAAGTCCGGCACCCCACTGCCAGTCTGGCAGTCTGGGCCCCCTCCTGCCGATTGTGGGAGAGATTTTCCTGAGGAGATACAGAGAGGGCATTGTTAGTCACACTCATGGCTCACAGTGGTGGTGGTGGTGGGGAGGGGGGAGGTTGTGCAGGGAGGGGGGTTTTGAAGGGGTTGGAGGTAGGGTTGAAGGGGGAGGGTCGCCTGGGGGATTGAGGGAGTAGATCTCCCTTGGTTGGGGGGGGCATAAGTTTCTACTCAGTCGTGCTGCCCGGTGTAAGCGGTTGACCTTTTTCCGACACTGGAGGCCAGCCCTCCTGATCACAATCCCCGAGCTGACTGCTGCTGCCACCTCGTTCCAGGCATCACTGGCTGCCTAGTGGTTCACTCTCTGGAACCCTCAGGGGAACAGGACATCCCTCCTGCCCTTCATGATGTTTAGCAGCCTCCCTAGGTCAGCTTCCCCGAATCCTGGGCCGGTCTCCTGGGTGCCATTGTTGTGAGCTGGCTGGGGTTGGCTGAGCAAGTGCAGCTTAAGTGCTGCTCGGCCTTGTTCTTGTTAGTGGGGGGGGGGGCTAGCGAGCGCGGTGCCGGTAAATCAGCTGGCGAGTCTTCATTTGCGGCGAGATGCCCGTGAGGCTTCGTTCCGTTGACCAATCAATGTGGAATAGCATTGCCAGCCTTGCTGGCCCGAGCGCCGGGATGCTCGCTACAATTCCTGCTCGCTACCACACTGAGAAATTTCTCCGGAGAATCGTGTCCAATGTTTAAAGATCATGGAAAATTTATTTATGCTCAACATAATGTGCACTCAAAATTCTGCCGTCCTTGAAGCTGAATTGGGTCACTTATGACAGATTACGCTGATAAAACCAGCATAAACCAGTGGAAAATCTAAACCACGTACGTTTAGGAAAATAGCACTCTCAAAGCTTTTTTTAATATAACGGGCTAGATTCTCTGTCGGTGAAATCCTCCGTTTCGCCCGTAGCGCATTCTCGCCCGCAGAATTCCCGACGGCCTGGGATGCCTAAAATGCAAAACCCCATTGGCTGGCTGCCGGGACGGAGAATCCCGCCCAACATACTTAGATGTCCTAAAACAGGAATCAAATCATCGAAAATGCGCAAGTCCCAGAGAGATGAAATTAAAAACAAAAACCCTTAAAGAAATCTGCTGCAGCTCCAGAAATACTTTGGGCTCTCCTGCATCGAAGATGCTACAGGGTGTGAATTTACACTCATTCAAAACAGGTTTCTGTTTTTTTTGTCAACAGAGGCGGAGCTATGTTAATGAACTAAAAGATGTTTTGCGATATAAACAATTGAAGGAACTTGCACATTGTGACGGTTCAGTGTAAATCATTACATGCGAATTCCTTGATAAATAAACCGCACAAATCCACCTTCCTACCGTAATTATACGAAACCTTTCCAGGAAATTCTGAGCCAATGGATCATTTAAAAAATGGAAAATGCTCAACCTTTTGTTGCATTTAGATAGCTTAATGTCCATCCTTTTTACCTCATGTTACTGCATTATTTGACATTGGTTAATGCTATTTGGAGTACTTTGGGCAATAATGTATTACAATATAGTGAAATAAAATGAGATAGTAGGCGATAACCATACACATTGGTTTATACCACAATAAAGATTTATTCAAATACTACAGAAGATAGTCTTATTGATTCTGATCCTTCTTTGATATTAATATCTCCGCCCATTCAATGGTTTTGTTTAATTTGTAGGCTATGTATCTTGCCAAAGACAGTGAGGTTACTTTCAGTTAGGAGAATAGCAGGATAAAAGAGCACGGTGCATGACTATTAACTTGTAGGTAACTGGCCAAAGGTTAATTTAAGAAGTATTAATTTAACTAGAAAAGGTCACACATTGTTGGCAGTAACTCAAGAACTGGCCAGTGAATTTTAATTACACTTGGTAGGAAATCAGTAAATGACCAAGCCTTTTGAGAATGAGGCTCAAAGGTCAATGTTACTAATGTTAGACTAGTGACTATTAAAGTCTTGCGACGAAGGTGACACCTCATCTACAATGTGAATAAAGACATTGCGGCAGCAACAACTTAAAAGACAAGTAGGTGTGGGCCGCAGCTGGGTAGGAAAGCTATTTCTGATATCCTTGGGAAATTCGAGGTTTATGCATAAGGACCATACTATAGGCAACAAGAAAAACAACTTGTTTTACTCAGCAATATCGTTTACCTTTGGCATCTGACTTTTATTATGGATGACAACTGTAAAGCTGATGTTTGACCATTAGTAAAACTTTTTATAGTTTTATTGTTGTGAGGTTTAATAAATAAGCAAAGTTATTCATTTAAAATGCTCAACAGTTAAAGCAGAATATTCTTCTTCGGACACATAGTCCACCAAGCTGATTATCTCTTATCTCAAAGTGCCTTTGGACCTCTTATAAATTAACGAGACTGTCCCCAAAACTATAGAGTATATAGCAGTTAATAGGTATCTTTTTTGACAAGGACATTATTTAAAGGGAACATCAGTGCATACACACTGAGCTCCAACAGAAAACTGCTGATTTCTTAACACAATTCTTAGGTAGCATTGCATTTGTAGAATGACGCAGGTGTGTTAAGTAAAAGCAACAATTCACATTTGCATTGATCAAATAGCCCTTGCAACCAAAGTTGATGAAACTTCCCCTCAATAAATCAAACTCATGTTATTGTTTGAGATTTTGCAAAGCCCGCTTGCAATTATTGCACAGAAAGCACAGTCCAAATGATCTCTATTGGCCCTATTTTACATCCTGTTAACACTTAACACAAACCGGTACTCAAAAACTGGTTAATGATTTTAGTCTATGTGTACTTGCAGGGCAACTCATCAGAAAGCAGGATCACTGAATGTCATTTCTATTTGTGCTCACAAAGTACGATCATGCAGATTAAAAGAACTTTTTCTTCCTAACAAGAACCACTGAAGTGGTACGTGGCCATATGTGTTGGACAATCTGCTTCCAAAGACAAAAGCTGTATCGAAACAAGCCTCAGTAGCTTCAGCAATAGAACACCTGTCTCCTCCTTGAAGGTTATGCAGTTAAATCCCACAGCTGCCTGCTGTCCAAAGTTGACCTTCACAGTTTCACTGTGTGTTCTGAGTCCTTTACCAGTGCACTGAAGGGGACCCGGTACATGGTACAGCAAATGTTGGAGGTGGGATAAGTGGGCCAGCTTCTCACTCTCATTCCAAGCAGATTCTTCTTGGTGACGAGTGCAGTGGGAAGGGTGTCAATTAAGGGGAATTCCTTTCTTGCAAAGTTATATATCACACAATCAGCCATCTTCCCCAGCAAAATTACTCCTTGTGCCACTGATAGCTGTCAGGGAGATGTTTCTGCCTGGGTCATCTTTGATTTCTGGATAACGAACAGTAACAGGAGACTAAATATGACATGGACAAAGCAAAAGAGAAATTAAATCCATGATTGAAGTGTTGGCTAGTGTAGACTTGAGAGATGAACAGACACTTCCAACACTGATGAAGGTTCAACTCAATTTTATTAACTACTTCTAACTAACGAACACACGATGACTGTGGGTCTAAATGATGCTAACTTAAACTAGAGACCTAAGCCTTGTCTGAACCAGTTGATTCTCTCAGCACGTGTTGTAAGTCTGCGCTGGGCTGGATGAGTTCTTGTTACACTGAGAGGCAGCACCCAGAATGAGCCGGAACCGTGGTGCCCTCTGTCTTTATAGTGTGTGTATTCTAACTGGTGATTGGCTGTGGTGTTTGCACATGTTGATTGGTCCCTGTGTGTATCCATCAGTGTGTGTCTGCACCATGATATACTGGTGTATATTATGACAATGATAATAACTTAAAACCGACGCAATCACCAAAAAACATTGGGTGCAATTTAGTGGCCTTGTCGCGTCCGACTTGCTGGTGGGATGAGGCCATTGAATCTCGCAAGAGACCTTGTCGAGATCATGATCTGCATATTTAAATGAACCACCAGGCTCATTTAGGTATACGTTTGCGGAAGTCTCCTGGGGCCCAGAGCCTAACGGCCATTTAGTACTGGTTTCCATAAACTTGGACCAGTCATAATGGCACTTGGGGATGGTCTCCAAGGCTATTAGAGACCATTGGGTGGTCGACAGCAGGGCAGGGTGGCACCCTGGCACTGTTAGCCTGGCACCTTGGCAGTGTCACCCTGGCAAGCCATGGTGTCAAGTTGGCACTGCCAGGGATCTGGACAGGGGACCTGACAAGGTGGACGGGGTGAGGGGGTGTTCCTGGAGTTGGGGGGAGGGGATGGGTGAACACTGTTTTGGGGGGGTCCTGAAAGGGGGTGGGGGGGAAGATCGGAGCATCCAGACAAAATGGCACCGCGATCCGCGAGGAGCTTTTCCTGGTGGGCTTGCCTCGTCAAGTGCGGCCTGGTGGAGAGAAACTCCCCGAGGCCCAAGAAACAGCAAAGTGCTGTGGAATAGCGGGGGTCTTAGAATTACAACCACCGAGAAACACCCCACTAAACGTGCCCAAATTAGACATAGATTTTCTTTCCGTTGAATCACGCTTATTATCTCAGGCTCTTGAGTTTTTATTTCATTAGTTATTTAAATGTTTTGTAAGGGTTGTTTGTGGATCACGAGGTGCTACCCTGGACACCATCTTCTTCCTGCAGCATGATAGCACAGTGGTTAGCATTATGGCTTCACAGCACCAGGGTCCCAGGTTCAATTCCCGGCTTGGGTCACTCTCTGTGTGGAGTCTGCTCGTTCTCCCCGTGTGGGCGTGGGTTTCCTCCGGGTGCTCCAGTTTCCTCCCATAAGTCCTGAAAGATGTGCTGTTAGGTAATTTGGGCATTCTGAATTCGCCTTCCGTGTACCCGAACAGGCGCCAGAATGTGCCGATTTGGGACTTTTTACAGTAACTTCATTGCAGTGTTAATGTAAGTCTTCTTGTGACCGTAAAGATTAACATTATTTGCTGAACCCCAGCTTCCCTCTCCACTCTGACAGGAGTCTTCCCAATCCTCTGCCCCATCTATCACTTTACTGTCTGGATCCATGATCTCAAGTCCCTAGCTTGAGCCCCAGCTACCTGAATTTCTGCTCTTGGCCCAAGTCTCCATCTTTTACTGTGTAAAGGGTCCTTCCTGTTTATTGTCTTAATTCCCCATTCCTTTATTTTGCCGTTCCCATTTGTGATCCATGGGTGATTAATGGACATGTATCTTTAAGTCAAGCAGCAGCGAGAAGGAGGAATTCAGAAGTTACAGGACACAACATTCTGCTAGTCACTGTTAGTTTGAACAGGAGCTTCAGACTTTTCATCACCAGAGAGAGAGATGGGGTGGGACTTGGATTGATTGATTGACTAGTGGCCAATGAATTGGCCGTACTCTCCCTGGTAATGGGTGGTGATTGGATCTTATCCCAGTGGCATGATTTTCAGAGGTCCAACGGGCTCAGTTTGACTCCTGCAGCACCGGGAAAATGTCTTATTCTCGTTCCTCTGTGTTTTCTCCAGAAAGGCTGAGTGCTATTTTTCTAGAGCTGCAGAGAAACTGAATGAATGAATCCACAGGAAAACCATTACAGGCTGGAAACAAATACCAGGACCCTCTCTCTCCAAAAAGGCTGTGGGGGCTGTATTTTTGGAACTACAAAGGCCTGAATGAATCTACAGTAAACCCTCAAACTGAAAACAATGTTTGAAGAGAAGTAAGGTGCTGGAAACAACCATCTGAAACAAAGAATCTTTTATCCCTTTTACCTGTGATTTTCACCCCTCTCATCCCCTCTGTGTTTGTCTATCCTGTGTGTTTGTGTAGAGGGTGGGGGGCAAGTTAAAGTGGGGATTTGGGAATTAGATAATAACTAATCAGTTATTTTGCTACATATCGGGCAGCACAATGGCACAGTGGTTAGCATTGCTGCCTACGGCGCCGAGATCCCATGTTCGATCCTGGCTCTGGGTCACTGTCCGTGTGGAGTTTGCACATTCTCCCCGTGCCTGCGTGGGTTTCGCCCCCACAACCCAAAGATGTGTAGGTTAGGTGAATTGGCCACGCTAAATTGCCCCTTAATTGGAAAAAATAATTGGGTACTCTAAATTTAAAAAAAAAATATTTGCTACATATTTCATTATATTCTTGTTATACATAATCAGTAATTGTGTTTACATTTACAAACCCAGTGACTGTAATTATTGGGCAGCCAAGGGCCAAAGACTTTGGGTATTTTTCTCAGAATTATTGGTTAATTCACTTATGTTGTGACTCTGGGTAAAGTGGGGCTGGAATTGACCGCACACTAGCTCAGGGTGTCAGAACAACCATCACATGCACACTCGACCTTGCTCTTCATCACAATCACACTCACTCTCAGTTCCTGGTTTGCAGTTTCTTTGTTTCATCTGGGACTTTAACAAAAAAAATTATTTCTTCCTTTGAGGCATTAAGAATTTCACGTTTCACCAGCTCACAACCTCCTGATCCTCTGCCTTTCCCTTCTGACCCCATTCCTTTGTCCAATTTCACCTCTTGCCATTTATTCGAGATAGCCTCTGTTTTTCCCCTTTGATCCTGAATGATCTGTCCTTCGCAACGGACTCAACTTTATTCCCGCACGCCCCCAACTCAACGAAATTTGAGCTTTGCTCAATGCTGAGTTCTTCCTTTGACTTGCTTTGACTCCACACCCGTTTCATGGTCAGGGGTGCTCTCTCCACACAGCAGACCAGTATTGTCCTTCGACTTGGACTTCTCCATCATGCTTCTTATTCTCTCTAGATCTTTTCTCTGCTCTCCTCACTCACTTTCACCTGTTTCCCACTCAACTGGTAACATTCCGTCCTCTCAACCTTGACATCATTGTCAAACCTTTGTTGTCCAGAGAACCAGCCTCTACCTCGGAAAAGCCAAATGCCAACTCTCCAACTCTTCTTTCTACCTCCCCTTGGACTGTGACCACCCACCAACACCAAGCCATTCATCCTAGGACTGTCACTGGCCTCAACTCTTCTGGCGATCCTCTATCCACTGCCTCCAACCTCTTAGTCCCCAAACCCAAATAGCCTTCCCAAGATTCACTTGCAGGTGTAGTGGTATTATCACTTGATTAGTAATCCAGCAGACCCCAGGTAATGCTCTGGGGACCTGGGTTTGAATCCCACTATGCCAGATGGTGAAATTTGTATTATAAAATTTGGAATTAAGAGTCGAATGATGAATGCCCATGAAGCCATTGTTTGGTTTCTGGCGGGGAGTCGGCAGTGCTAAATATAAATAGGATCAAAATACTCTGAATGCCAGAAGTTTGAAATAGAGAGACAAAAAGCTGAAAATACTCAGCAGACCTGGCAACATCTGCTCAAAGAGAAACAGAGTTAGTATTTCAGGATAAGGATCATTGTTCAAAACTCAAAAGAGAGTTGAAATGTCCTCAGCTTCATAATAATAATCGCTTATTGCCACAAGTAGGCTTCAATGAAGTTACTGTGAAAACCCCTAGTCACCACATTCCGGCACCTGTTTGGGGAGGCTGGTACGGGATTTGCACCCACGCTGCTGGCCTTGTTCAGCATTACAAGCCAACTGTTTAGCCCACTGTGCTAAACCAGCCCCTAACATCATCACGGGCTCTTCCCCTGTTACCCAACTCTCAAGATTCTCAATACCATCACTGGGCTTCGATGCAGCTCCAGTATAGCATTTGAACACTGCATCACACGAATCCCAAAAATAACCATTTGGCCAACCATCCCTGGCTGTCCCGTTGCTCCCATTAACATATTCCGCCACATTCCCTTTTGCCATGCTTAACACTCTTCATCCCTTAATGACAATCCCTTAATTAACACACTCCTTCATCTTATGCCCATGACACATTAGTCCACCTCTCCTTTGCCCCGACCTATTCCTGGCCTCCTATTCTGCCCCACCTCCTCCACTCTGTTCCAACAATGGGTGAGATTCTTTGACTTCCCTGCGACGTGTTTCGCACGGCAGCAGATGGCCCGCCATTGGTTGGCGGTAGGATCTTCTGGTCCCGCCATTACCAATGGGATTTCCCATTGAATCCACGCCGCCGGGAAACCTGCGGCATGGGTGCACCGATGGCAGGACCAGATGATCCAGCTGGAATAAAAAGCCACAAGATCTCACCCACTTCAGTTCTGCAGAAGGATCATTTAGATCCGAAATGTTAACTCAGCTCCTCTCTGCAGATGTTGCCAGGCCTACTCAAGTTTATCCAGCATTGTTGTGCTTTTATTTTATGTTATATATAATAATATCCATAGTTGTTCCTATATCATAATAGTTCTACCAGAACAGAAAGAAAGAAGAACATATTTGGACGGATTGGTTCTAGAAATGATCACTTTTACCAAATTCCACATTCTTGACAGAAAATACTGTTTCAAGATTTACAGATGGGAGGTTTGCAAATTTCACTCTCTTCCTCTGTTTTTGGTCATGTTTCTACCCACCCTCCTGAGTGCCTTTACTCCTACTTCAGGAGTTTCATAGGTGCCAGCTTGAAAGCTGATATATGTGGTCATTGCTCCAGGAGAATCTGACCTGATTGCATCTTCAGGGAACTTTCTTTCTGCAAACTGGCAAACACTGCAGCAGGGGACAATAAATACTTGCTTTTGCTTGAGAATTGGCAGTCCACGAACGTATCTGCTCTTCATTTCCAAGTAGTAACAATAGGTGTGTTATTTAAAAGCTCGTAAATAAGTCCAAACTTTGCTACATTTCTTTCAGCCAGTCAATATGCTACAAATCACTGCAGGCTGACTAGGAAGCAAGGCCTTATCATTGCACAATAACCACGTCATTATGTGTAGTGCATGAGGTCAATTAATTGGAGGTTTCTTCAAGCTTTTAACTTGCTAACCATATGTGTATTTTTAAAAATCTAGTTTTACTTTATCTGAGAGGTTTACACAGGTTCTAGGAACATGATTTGATTATGAGGGCTTGTTATTATGCACAGATGGCAATGCTTGAAGACAAAGGGTGTGACGTTCATCCAGTTATAAGGATCAGTATACAAGCATGAGTGGAGCTTAGTGAAATGGTCAGTGAGTGTTGCGGTACTGGTTCGGTCAGGGCCAATGGAGACAATGAGACACTACTAACAGTTAAGAAGCAGTTGGCCATTGTTAGCCCTGTGCTCGACAGTGCTTACTTAGCAACTGGATGTGATGGTGAGGCTTGGGGTAGGTCGGACACTAGCCCACAGGAAGCCACCACAAATCTTCTGATGTTTACCCAGCTCCTCGCACAGCCCCAGACATTGCTCACTGTCCTGGCGAATATCCCACATGTAATTAGATCCTGTGTTTGTTGTGGGAAATATGAATGGTATCACGCCAGGGATGTGCAACATCTTGCCTGAAGCAAGATTTGTGTTAGCTGTGGGTACTACGGGTTCTTTGCCCTTCCAGTAGTAGGTCAAGAATAGAGATGTTTGGGTACCAAAGGGATGATTAGGCCCGTCACATCCTCAGTGGGCCCCCGGCACCAGCGAGCAGTTGAACAGAGCGACAAACCCAGAGTTATTTTGCAACCAAAAACAGGCCCCTGGGCTAGCAAACTCCTTTTGTGTGATAGTTATGAGTATCCCAGAGTATTTTCACTGTTGTATTTCATTAGATTGTTGAATAATAGAGGTTTGTATGTGGAGAAATTGGCAGTGTTCTTGCATGAAAAGCTAATATCTTGAGAAGGAACTGAAAGTCTACGCTGCTACAATTTTAGAAATCAGAATATCACAATACAAGATAATTGGAAAAAGAGGAATGCCATAGGAAACAACTTAGCAGCTCCAGCTGAAACCCCTTATCTTAAACTGCATTCCAGATAAACATTTCTATCTCCATGAATCCACAATATCAAAGCTATTGCTTAGGTTGATGTAGTTTAGACCCTTTAGTAATTTGAGGAAGTCAGTGGGAGTCAAACAAGGATTTATTGAACAATGTAGAATACTCTGCCCACGGCAGTAACTCTCTCCCAATCCAGCCATTGTTGGTTCAACCAACAACTCCGGGCTTTTATGGGTAGGTCTTTAATGAGCTCCAGCTGAGTGGCCTTCACCCCCTACCTGGAAAGCTCGTACTTCATGTGTCCCACGGGGAGATCGACATTCAACCACAACCAAGGCAACTAGACCAACTGTTGCCCGTGTGTTACCGGAGTTACGGTAGTCCCAACGATGCCCAATGGCTCACCAGTATATGTCGCCAACCTCATCTTGGTGTCGCGCAACATCAGCTGCATGATCCCTGCATGAAGTCATCAAAACACCTGGTGGGCCATGATGGAGACAGCAGATCCAGTGTCCATTTCCACCACGACAGGATGATCATTTACTTGTACCATGACCCAGATTGATGCTACCTTCAGGGCCATGACACAGTTCAGCTGCATCAAACTGCATCAAACTGCCCTTTGGTGGGCCCATGAGCAAGGCCCTGGTTCGGGATGATCTCAGCGGCTGCGTTGGATGGCATTCTCTGCACCGAATTCAGCGGATCTGACCATCAGGTGTCCTTTGACCACACATTTGGCAATGTGTCTGTCTCTCCTCATCATCATCAGGAGAGGTATCCCGCAGGTAAGTGGTTGCTCCCAAGTGCTTGGCCCAGCTGCGGAACTGCTTCAGAGGTTGTCCTCTAGGAGGTGATCTGGTGCGACCTACATTGCCCTGTGACACAGTGGGAGTTCGAAACAAAGGGCGGACCAAACTATGTCCATAGGCCCCTGCATCTCCTGCATTTCTTTCTCTGCACGCTCGCAGGGCAGTGATAGCTCAATGGCCCATTTTAAATCTAAGGTAGGCTCCACCAACAGCTTTCCCCAAATGGTTGTGTTTTTTATCCCACAAACCAGCCTATTCCTCAACATTTCGGAGAGGGACGGCCCAAACTCACAATGCTCTCTGCCAGTTGCCTAAGGCGGGTCAAGAAATCAATGACCGATTCACCTGGAGACCGCATCACCATATTAAACCTGTACTGGTGTATGACAGCCGAAGGTTTAGGGTCATAATGTTCAACTACCAACACCACCAGCTCAGCAAATAGTTTGGAGTCTGGTGCGGCTGGGTAAATGAGATTTTTTATAATTTCAAAAGGCGGGGCCCTGCATGCGGTCAGGAGGATGACTTTCTGCTGGTCTGCCCCTAAAATACTGTTAGCCATGAAGAAGTACCTCATGAGTTCAGCATACTAGCTGCAGTCTTCTCGGCCTGCATCAAAGGCTTCCAATGTATCAAACAGAGGCATCTTGAACCTTTATGTCCACGAGTTCCAGGATAGTAATCACCCGGGGCTAAGCAATTCCACAAACCAGTCCGCCATCTCCTTTTTTCTCGTCACCAGTTTATTAACTCGCGGAAGCCAGCAGTAGTGGAACAAGGATTTATTGAACTGTATACAATACTGTGCCCATGGCAGTAACTCTCTCCCAATCCAGTCCTTGCTGGGACAACCAACTCCGTTCCCTGCTTGGGCCGGCTTTTATGTGCAGATCTTTAAGCAGCTCTACCCATATTCGGGAAGCTCGTGCTTCACAAGTCCCATGGGGAGATCAACAATGGTATCCCTGTGGCCCTCGTAGGGGTTATGACAGACTCAAATGGCCAGAGGCAGGTTATGTACTTAAATTTGCTGATGTTATCCCATCAGCATTGTCAAATTAAAGGACCGAATGTATGAAGGTCCTTGGAAAGTTTAGTAGGCATCTTAGGCATCGGCGTTCTTGTTGAACTTTTTTAAAAAAACGTTTTCATTGAGTTTTTGATATACAAAACAAATATAAATATGTACAAACAATAGGAGATGAAAAACAAAATAAAAAACAAAGAGAGAAAAAAGGTAAAAAAATAAAAAGTAAAATTGGAATTATTTACAGCAAGAAGTCTTACAACACCAGGGTAAAGTCCAACAATGTTTGTTTCAGACACTAGCATTCGGAGCATTGCTCCTTCCTCAGGTCAACCAACAACATGTTGGACTTTAACCTGGTGTTGTCAGACTTCTTACTATGCTCATCCCAGTCCAACGCTGGCATCTCCACATCATCGAATTATTTACATATAGATTGGCTTCAACTATTTACTTAAATACACCACAGTTTCCTTTCCTTTTCCCCCCTACAGTATTTGCAACGGTAATTGTGGTCCCCCAGCTTTTCACTTCCCACTGTTTTTTTCTTTATTTTTTCTTTCCCCTTTGACTCAGGTTGTTGCCCCCCCCCCCCCCCCCCCCCCCCCCCTTGTGTCCCATGTTTCTCGTGTTGGACTTGGTTGAGTTCATGTTTCCCTGGTCCAACAGGTCCCCTCGCAGTGATTGTCATGGACATCGCAGGTACGTCCTTGTTTACCTTTGCGGAAAAATTTGATTTGTAGGTATCTACGGTCCCCCATCAGCTGGAATCTTTCTGTTAGCTCTTCGATTGTTGTTAGCTTGTTGTTGATGTAAACTGTCAGCGTCCCCCATCCTGTCTCTACCTTTTAAAGGTGGCGTCCATAATTGCCGGTGTGAACCTATGGTTATTGAAGGTGGGGGCTTTGTCAGACATTTTGGTTAGCCCAAACTGCTGTCACAATTGGTTCCACGACCAGAGTCTTGCTACCACCACTGGGCTCGTTGAATATTTATTAGATGGGGATGGGAATGCCGCCACGGCTAGGGCCCGGAGGGCGATCCCCCTGGAGGAGTCCTCCTCCATAAGCACCCACTCGGCTTCTGGCTCCTTTATTTTCCATTTTATTCTCTCCGCAGTCGCTGCCCAGTGGTCATGTATTAGACTAGGCATCACATAAAAAGTTTAACAAACTTGATGCCTAAATAGGAGAGCTGGTATCAGAACAGATAGAACATTGACTAAAGGGCAGGAAACAGCAGATCATGGCAAATGGTTGCTTTTTAGACTGAGGATGGTAGCCGGAGGTGTTCCCCAACAGTCAATGCTAAGACTACTGTTTTCTTGTTATATTATGATGAATGTAGAAAAGGCTCTATTTTATATTTTATATTCTGTGGCAGTAATCTTATTCAAAAACCCTGATTTAAAATGAATAGGCAGTATGTCTCCTAAAGCTCTAATTAAAAAGTCATAAAAGGTGAGGTAATGATTGATTCCAACCATTTACTTGGTTGCAGATAAAGAGCTAATGGAATCATGTTTTGATTGCTGGAGATTCTCTGGAGTATAGGTAATTTATGAGAGAGTTGTGTTTAGTTCTAGCTAAGCAGGTCATGGAACGTAGTGGGATACGGATGATATCAATAATGGAGGGAGCCAAGGCTATCTGTAGTTTTGCAGTCTCTTATAGGACTTTAAGTTGAACAGCAGTTTGCCAAATGCTGTTAGTTTGAGCAGATGTGACTGACAAGATAGAAGTGTACTGGATCTGCTCTTGAAAGGTTCTCTCTCCAGAAATATCTGCAGAGAAGACAGCAAGTAAACCTGTTGTGTTAACATTATTTATAAGTGGCATTTGAACTGTACTGGGTTGCTTAATTGGAAATAGTGGCAGGTGTAGATAGTAAGTTCAAGTTTTTCCTTTTATTTAAGAATTGTTTAACTGTTAACTGTAAAGTTGTTTCTTAGGTGTTAGTGTGCTTAATTCTGTGTTTACATTAAAGTTTGTTTTCACAAAAAATATAATTGTTGGTCAGAGTAATCACTCCTGAAAAATTGTTTGGGATTCTCGTGCAGTATCCTAACAAAACCTAGGGTTTGATCCGGCATCCTAACAATATATACATGGGCAGCACGGTAGCATAGTGGTTAGCATAAATGCTTCACAGCTCCAGGGTCCCAGGTTCGATTCCCAGCTGGGTCACTGTCTGTGCGGAGTCTGCACGTCCTCCCCGTGTGTGCGTGGGTTTCCTCCGGGCGCTCCGGTTTCCTCCCACAGTCCAAAGATGTGCGGGTTAGGTGGATTGGCCATGCTAAATTGCCCGTAGTGTCTTAAAAAGTAAGGTTAAGGGGGGGTTGTTGGGTTACGGGTATAGGGTGGATACGTGGGTTTGCGTAGGGTGATCATGGCTCGGCACAACATCGAGGGCCGAAGGGCCTGTTCTGTGCTGTACTGTTCTATGTTCTATGACTTTAATGTTGGACTGCGGAGCAAAATTTCAAAATTAGTTGATCACACCAACCTTGGAGGTGTGGCAAACAACGACAATGATGCCAATCTAATACGAGATAGAGAGGCTGGTAGCATTGGCAGACAAATGCCAGCTGGAATTTAATACAGAGAAGTGTGAAGTGATGTATTTTAGCAGAAGGAATAGGCAGAGACCAAAGCCGAGACTTTCTGGACTCACTGCCGAGTGTGAATGAGCTTTTGGCTGCCACTCAGAATGGTTACCACAGACCAGGGAATTTAACTGCAAGACTAGGTTGACAAAGATACCATTGTTCTTCTTGGGGAAAGGAGTTTGAGGGGAGATTGTAAACATTTCTGATAGGCTTCGGCAAGGTTGACAAGGGGAAGCAGTTCCCATTAGCCATTGGTGTAAGATCTAGTGGACACAGATTTAAGGTTTTGGTCAAGAGATGCAGGGAGGCTACAAGGAAAAGCTTTTTAATTTTTTAAATATTTGCACATGGGACGTGGCGTTGCAGGCTGTGCCAACATTTATTTCCCACCCCTAATTGCCCTTGAGGGGGTATTAAAGAGTTAACCACTTGCTGTGAATCTGGAGTCACATGTAGGCCAGACCAGGTAAGGACAGCAGATTTCCTTCCCTAAAGGACATTCGTGAACCAGATGAGTGTTTACGACAATCAACAATGGTTTCATTGTCATCATTAGTCTCTTAATTCCAGAGTTTTATTTAATTCAAATTTCACCATCTGCAGTAGCGGGATTTGAACCTGGGTCCCCAGAACATTACTCTGGGTCTCTGCTTTACGAGTCCAGTGACAATGCCACTACACCACCTCTTCCCCAAATGCAGTGAATAGTAATGACCTGGAACTTGCTACCTATGAGGGTGGAAGACAATCAGTGATTTTAAAAGGAAGTACGACAGGCACTTGAGAGAAATCTATTTATAGGGATAGAATAGGGGAATAATCCAACTGGATTATTCTACAGAGCATGGACTCAATGGGCCAAATGGCTTCCTTCTGTGATTCTGAATGACTCTATGTCTTGGTGAGAGGGAAAATTGAAGAGAAAGGAAATCCAAGGCATAAGGATCATAGAATTTACAGTGCAGAAGGAGGCCATTGAGACTGCACCGGCTCTTGGAAAGAGCACCCTACTAAAGGTCCACACCTCCACCCTATCCCCATAATCCAGTAACCCCACCCAACACTGAGGGCAATTCTGGACACTCAGGACAATTTTAGCATGGCCAATCCACCTAACCTGCACATCTTTGGACTGTGGGAGGAAACCGGAGCATCCGGAGGAAACCCACGCACACACGGGGAGAACGTGCAGACTCCGCACAGACAGTACCCAATCCGGGAATCGAACCTGGCACCCTGGAGCTGTGAAGCAATTGTGCTAACCACAATGCTACCGTGCTGCCCAGGATAAGACTACAAACAAGTGAAAATAATCCTAGCACCCAGTCCTCTTCATGATAGCTGCTGAAGTGTAGTGGGTGTGAAGAGATTGTTCTGTACATCACTACAGACCATCGACCCCATTGGTCAGTAATGCAGCAGTATGGAAAGGAGTTGGAGTCAATATTGCCAATATTCAGGCCATGGTTGACGTTTACTGCCTTTGGATGTCCCAGTCTTATGCTTTTTTAGAATTCATTTTTACAGGATGTGGGCTTCACTGGCTAGGCCAGCATTTGTTGCCCATTCCTTATTTTCCTTGAGAAGATGGTGGTGAACCGCTGCAGTCCCTGTGGTGTAGGTACACTCACAGTGCTGTTAGGGAGGGAGTTCCATGATTTTGACCCAGCGACAATGAAGGATCAGCAATATACTTCCAAGGTAGGATGGTGTGATACTTGGAGGGGAACTTCCAGATGGTGGTATTCTCATGTATCTGCTGCCTATGTCCTTCTGGAATCATCATAGAATCATAGAATTCCTACAGTGCAGAAGGAGGCCATTTGGCCCATTGAGTTTGCACCAACGCTCTGAAAGAGCTCCCGATCTAGCCCCACTCCCCTGTAACCCGGTAACCTCACTTAACCTTGAGACATTAAGGGGCACTTTTAACATGCCCAATCCACCTAACCTGCACATCTTTGGACTGTGGGAGGAAATCGGAGCATCTGGAGGATACCTGCGTAGACATGGGGAGAACGTGCAAACTCCACACAGCCAAACACCCAATGTCAGAATTGAACCAGGTCCCTGGCACTGTGAAGCAGCAGTGTTAACCACTGAGCCATTGTGTCACCCCCAGATGGTAGGAGTCATGGGTTTGGAAAGTGCTGCCTCAGAAGCCTTCGTGAGCTCCTGCGGTGCATCTTGTAGATGGTACAAACGGCTGCTATTGTGCGTTGGTGGTGGAGGGAGTGAATGTTTGGCGAAGGTGTGCCAATCAAGCAAGCTGCTTTCTCCTGGATGGTGTCAAGCTTCTTGAGTGTTGGTGGAGCTGCACTCATCCAGGCAAGTGTCGAGTATTCCATCACACTCCTGACTTGTGCCTTGTAGATGGTGGACATGCTTTGGAGAGTCAGGAGGTGAGATCCTCGCTGCAGGATTTCCAGCCTCTGACCTGCTCTTGTAGCCACAGTATTTATATGCCCAGTCCAGTTCAGTTTCCTGTCAATGATAACCTCCAGGTGGGGAAGTCAGTGACGGTAATAGCATTGCATTATATTGCAGCAATAGCACAGATAACTATTTGCCTTTCTACTGAAAGACTCTGAAGAGAATTCCCATGCTCACAGCATTTTGCCAAGTTACAACTCTACCCAGTGTAGTAACGTAGGACTTCATTAGGTGCAGAGCTCTGCACCACACTGCAGAGTGAAAAGACAGCAACCTCTTAAGTTTAGTTTTGCACCGGCTTCGCTGAGTTTTAGTTGACAACAATATGATTTTCCTTTAACCATATTCTGAATAGCTGATGCCAAGCTGTTCAGCACACATGTAACAAATCATCAGAGAAATCATCTAAATTACATTTTTTAGGAAGGAATGAATGATTCACATTGACTCTACCCATCGACTTCTGAGCAGTGAAAGTGGGGTTTGTAGTTAATAGCATATGTTTGCCTCTCATCATATGCTGCAATTTAGGTTAACACACAACAACAAAGTCTCAGAATAAAAACCATTGCATGGCGAAATATGGGAAATTTTCTGTCTGTTTCTTTACAATTACCAACATGCATAATCACTGAGTTGTCTGCTTATCCGCCACCCCATAAAAAAATATTAAGAAGCATCAATAGTACCTCTTTTTCCCTTATGATACAATCCAGAGAAAAACAAACCACAACGCACACAGCTACTGCCAAACAACCAACTGCCACACATGTCATAGCTGCTGTGTGGAGTCTGGTCTGTGGTACAAGTGACGGGAGTTGAAATTATGGGAGGAAAATTCAACTTATGACCGGCTGTAAAATGTGAGTCAGTAATCCATAAAGCGCCTTATTGGTTCAGGTGATTTTTAGGCATTCAGAGTACCACTCTGAAGAAGGCATGAGGCTTCTTCCTGCCAAATGCAAGATCTGGTTACCAACGACCAAAGCTTCTTCTGCACAAGCTCCATCTTGTAGTCAATGGGACTAAATGGGACTGCAGGAGGCCACTAGGAAATGCCATCACGTTCATCATGTCATGTTTGATCACTTCACATTTTGTGCAGAGTTTGCCTATATTATTGCATTTATCTTAATTCAGTGCCTCAGCATCATCAAAAGCCAAATTAAATACTTGATTCTTTTTGGTAGCAATCAAAAATTTCAGTGTGTTGAATTACAACATAATTTCCAAATCAAAGCAAGAATGCAAAGTAATAGAAAGATTCAAGGGTAAGTAATGCTTAAATCAAATCCACTCTTGTGACCTTTCTGTCCTATCGAAGGCAATGACTCGACAGGAACATGATCTATAGAAGTAACTTCAAAGCAAAGCGTTCTGCGCAACTTCATGAGGTTTTACAATACACAATTTAGGGAAATAATAAATCAAACCAAACCAAACTCTGGTGATTTGTGGTGGTTGTTCCCTTAAGGGCAACACAGCAGAGTAAGGGTCACCTGGTTTGGGGACCAATTGGGACGGAGGGTGGGTAATCACCCAAGCGGATGAAGTCTCCTCTTAGGCAGGAGACTTGTTGGGATCTAGGTGCAGCTGAGAGGCTGATGTTTTCTTATTAATAAATCATTTTTGTATTCAAAAATGAAGTCTGTAAAAGTACACTATAAAACAAATCTAACTTGATGGACCGATTCCCATAGCCCACCACAGAATCCGGATGTTCATGAAGGTGAGGCTCAGTCCTCCAGTAACGAAACAAAATTACACAGCACTTCACAAATCTATGAAACAAAAATAATCGATTTAATTTTTAAAAAGGTAATTAACTATTCAAATAAATAAATAGATACAGTGAGACAAACATGGGAGGTGCTGTAGCTGCAATGTGCAGGAGTTTCTGGAAAGCGATGTGATCTCAGAAAACTATCTGTGGTGAATGTCAGCGACTCAGAGTTATCGGACTGGAGTCCCAGTTACAGACATCGTGGGAAATCAGTGATGGGGGAGAGAGTTTCTTGGACATTTCAGGGGGGATCATACCCTTTAGATTCAGTTGCTTTCAAGGTGGTCAGTGGCTGGTGGTGGTGGGGACCATCCAGTTGTCATGCCCATGTTGGAAACAGTGATACAGGTAGAATTAGGAATGATGTTCTGCTGAGAGAGTTTTGGTTCAAATTTAAATGCAGAACCTGATAATTAATACCCTGTGGATTTTTACGTGAGCCACGTGCTAATTAACACAAGGTCTAATACAAGTGGGGAATATACAGTGAATGGTAGAACCCTCAAGAGTATTGACAGTCAGAGGGTCCTAGGTGTACAGGTCCGCAGGTCACTGAAAGGGGCAACACAGGTGGAGAAGGTAGTCAAGAAGGCATACGGCATGCTTGCCTTCATTGGCCGGGGCATTGAGTATAAAAATTGGCAAGTCATGGTGTAGCTGTATAGAACCTTAGTTAGGCAACACTTGGAGTATAGTATTCAATTCTGGTCGCCACACTACAAGAAGGATGTGGAGGCTTTAGAGAGGGTGCAGAAGAGATTTACCAGGATGTTGCCTGGTATGGAGGGCGTTAGCTATGAGGAGAGGTTGAATAAACTTGGTTTGTCCTCACTGGAATGAAGGAGGTTGAGGGGCGACCTGATAGAGGTCTACAAAATTATGAGGGGCATAGACAGAGTGGATGGTCAGAGACTTTTTCCCAGGATAGAGTTGTCAATTACTAGGGGGCATAGGTTTAAGGTGCGAGGGGCAATGTTTAGAGGAGATGTATGAGGCAAGTTTTTTTACACAGAGGGTAATGGGTTCCTGGAACTCGTTGCCAGAGGAGGTGGTAGAAGCAGGGACGATAGTGACATTTAAGGGGCATCTTGACAAATACTTGAAGAGGATGGGAATAGAGTGATACGGACCCAGTAAGTGTAGAAGATTTTAGTTTAAACGGGCAGCATGGTCGGCACAGGCTTGGAGGGCTGAAGGGCCTGTTCCTGTGCTGTACTTTTCTTTGTTCTTTGTTCTTTGTACTACAGTTTCCTCCCATACGTCCCGAAAGATGTGCTGTTAGGTAATTTGGACATTCTGAATTCTCCCTCTGTACCTGAACAGGCGCCGGAATGTGGTGACCAGGGGCTTTTCACAGCAACTTCATTGCCGTGTTAATGTAAGCCTACTTGTGACAATAAAGTTTATTATATTATTATTATATTATTATAGAAATCCGAACGTGTTGCTATCAGTCCTCTCTTTACATTGATCTGGAATGATTTTGGTTCTCCCTAGGGCCTGGATTGGGCTTTAATCGTGTCTTGTTGACATATACGCACATAAATAATTCCCCTTAAGCCTGGAGTGTTTGTGCATTTTCTTTTGTTTCAGTGAGGATGAGTCTGTTCTTAGCTTCCACATGGGTTCAGATGGGTCTGGTATCTAAAGAGAGGAGACTACACGCTGCTGGAGTATTGGGAGCTCTATGTTCGTGCACACCTGACTGCAGAGCAGGTGACTGATCATGATTATTTGTGGTGATTGTTTGCCTGTGGGAGGGGGTGCACCATTTTCTCATGCTTTTATGACTTTATTCTGCCTATCCCTTCATCTCTGGTGGGGCTTTCGAAGTATTAATCTGGCCAAATGATTGAATCGAACCGATTGTGCTGTCGTTCTCCCCTTCGACTTTGTACTCGTATATAAAGCCGTTTTTTTCCTTCTTCCTACCTATGTAGCTGTATTATTTTGTAACTTTGTTGCATAATTCTTTAAAATGCAAAGTTGTGGGCTGCAGGGTGGCGCAGTGGTGGCGTGAACCCGAGTTCGATCCCGGCCCTGGGTCACTGTCCGTGTGGAGTTTACACAGTCTCTCTGTACCTGCATGGGTCTCACCCCCACAATCCAAAGATGTGCAGGGTAGGTTGATTGACCATGCTAAATTGCCTCTTCATTGGGAACATTTTTTATAAAATGCAAAATTTCAATAAATATGTTTTTAAATGGATTAGCTCAGTTAGGGGCAGCAGGGTAGCATGGTGATTAGCATAAATGCTTCACAGCTCCAGGGTCCCAGGTTCGATTCCCGGCTGGGTCACTGTCTGTGTGGAGTCTGCACGTCCTCCCCCTGTGTGCGTGGGTTTCCTCCGGGTGCTCCGGTTTCCTCCCACAGTCCAAAGATGTGCGGGTTAGGTGGATTGGCCATGCTAAAATTGCCCATAGTGTCCTAATAAAAGTAAGGTTAAGGGGGGGGGTTGTTGGGTTACGGGTATAGGGTGGATATGTGGGTTTGAGTAGGGTGATCATGGCTCGGCACAACATTGAGGGCCGAAGGGCCTGTTCTGTGCTGTACTGTTCTATGTTCTATGTTCTAGTTGGCTGGACGGCTAGTTTGTGATGCAGAGTAAGGCCAACAGCACGGGTTCAATTCCCGTACCAACCGAGTTTATTCATGAATGTCTGCCTTTTCAACCATGCCCCTCGCCTGAGGTGTGGTGATCCTCAAAAGGGAAAAGCAGCCCATGGTCATCAGGGACTATGGCGACTTTACATAGAGAAAGGAAAATTCACGTGGTCGCAAAGATTTACCAGTCAGATTCCTGGGATGGTGAGACTGACGTATGAGGAGACATTGAATTTGGTTAGGATGAGGGGAACCTTTAAAATTCTAACAGGACTAGACAGAGTAGATGCAGGAAGGATGTTTCCCAGGGTGGGTGTGTCCAGAACCAGGAGTCACAGTCTGAGGATACGGGGTAGGCCATTTAGAACAGAGATAACGAGCAATTTCTTCACTCAGAGAGTAGTCGGCCTATGGAATTCATTACCACAGGAAGTAGTTGAGGCCAACTGTTTTCAAGAAGCAGTTAGAGATAGCACCTGGGGTGAAGGAGATCAAAGGGTATGGGGGAAAGTGGGATTAGGCTATTGAGTTGGCTGATCAGTCATGATCAAAATTAATGGTGAAGCAGGTTGAAGGGTCGAATGGCCTTCTCTTGCTCCTATTTTCTACTTTTCTTTGTTTCTACCACTAGTATATTGTGTATGGGGTTACTGTTATAACAGCAGGTTCATACAATTGTTTTATCTATCTAGTTTGAGCATGTTTACAGGAGCAGCTAGTGATAATGAACTAAGAAAATAAATAAACTAAAATCTCCAAAATGTGATAAAGAGTCCAGCTAAAGTTCCCTCGAATTATACAAGGAATCAGAGATTATTGTTATCAAGTAAGACTTATAAAAAACAGGAGTTTTTCACTGGGACAGAGTATGGTCTGGGGAAAATTCCAGTTCCATTGGAGTGGCAGGAGATGACCAGCTCGGCAAACCCAAACGGTTTGCCCAAACGTGGGCAGCACGGTAGCATGGTGGTTAGCATAAATGCTTCACAGCTCCAGGGTCCCAGGTTCGATTCCCGGCTGGGTCACTGTCTGCGCAGAGTCTGCACGTCCTCCCCGTGTGTGCGTGGGTTTCCTCCGGGTGCTCCGGTTTCCTCCCACAGTCCAAAAGATGTGCGGGTTAGGTGGATTGGCCATGCTAAATTTCCCTTAGCATCATCGCCACATGGAACACAATCAATTCCATGGAAAACGGTGCCAGATTGGCCGGGTCCGTGATTAGATCACATGAGGCTCACGCACCACAGCCGCACTTAAACGATCCATCCCCCACACACACCATCCCAGTCAACAAGATGGCTGGAAGGAGAGCAGCGTCATAGTTCAGGGATACTGAGTTGGACACCCGCCTGGGCGGCGTGGATGAGAGAAGTGTCATAATATATACCAATGTATCATGGTGCAGACACACACTGATGGACACACACAGGGACCAATCAACATGTACAAACACCGCAGCCAATCACACCAGTTAGAATACACACACAATGAAGGCAGAGGGCACCACGGTTCCCGCTCATTCTGGGTGCTGCCTCTGAGTATAACAGGAACTTATTCAGCCCAGCACAGACTCACAACACGTGCTGAGAGAATCAACTGGTTCGGACAAGGCTTAGGTCTCTAGTTCAAGTTAGCATTATTTAGACCCACAGTCATCGTGTGTTAGTTAGTTAGAAGTAGTTAATAAAATTGAGTTGAACCTTCATCAGTGTTGGAAGTGTCTGTTCATCTCTCAAGCCTACACAAGCCAACACATCATGATACCAGGAGTTGAGGAATGCTAGCACTTCTGAGACCTACCCTTCAGTGATCTGCCTTCCACCAGTCTCGCGCCATCCTCCAGAATGGACTCCGTTCGCCCGCCGCTGCCTCTCCGCATTGCAGGGAATCTGAGCTCCAACTGGAAACGTTTCAAACAGCGCTTCCAGCTGTACCTCGAAGCCAGGGACCTGGAAGCTGCCTCGGACACACGGAAGATTGCTCTCTTCCTCTTCACAGCCGGTGACCATGCTCTGCACATTTACAACTCGCTCACCTTCGATGAGGGGGAGGACAAATCGAAGTTCAAGACCATAATTCTGAAGTTCGACAGCCACTGCGCGGTCGAGGTCAACGAGAGCTTCGAGAGATACATGTTTCAGCAGCGAGTTCAGGGTAAGGACGAGCCTTTCCAGTCCTTTATTACCCACCTCCGTGTCCTTGAGCAGTCCTGCAACAACGGGTCCACCTCTGACTCCACGCTCCGTGACCAGATTGTTTTTGGTGTTCAATCTGAGCCCCTGCGCCAGCAGCTACTAAAAATAAAGCAGCTCATCCTTTCTACGGCCATTGGGACCTGTGTGCTTCATGAACATGCCTCCACGTGCTACTCCTACATCCAGGCTGCTGAAACGGTGCGGCAAGCCCCCTGCGAGGCAGAACAGGTCCAGATGATAAAATCTCTTCAGGCTCTGGACCTGAATGATGGCGGCCATTTCACGCGTTTTTCACGGAGTCCCGCGCCCACACGCAGCGAGCGCTGATGTCATGGACCGCTTCGTGCAGGTGTGCGCTATGCTGGATCGCCCCGCGCATGTGTAGTGACGCGACGAACGTCCCAACGCTCCGCCGTGCGGCAACTGCGGCTCCGCCCACTTAAAGCGGCAATGTCCCGCGAAGTCCCGACACTGCCTGCAGTGTGGCAAACGAGGCCACTACGCTGCAATGTGCAGATCTTCCATGCCTGCTGCTTTTTGAAGGTCCACCCAGCCCCACAGAGACGTCAGGGCTATCCAGCCTGCCATCGATGAACCTACTCTACACCTTGATTCCGACTGTGCCTACAATGACCCACAGGTCCCGTTCCAAATCGGCGTCGTTACTACGAACAGGATGTCCCCCAAGCGTGGCACTGAACCCGTCCACGTCCACAGCATCAGCCAGAATGATGAGTGGTGTGCCACCCTTACGGTCAACCGGTCCCCTGTCAGGTTCCGCCTGGACACTGGCGCTTCTGCCAATCTCATCGTGTCATCTGATTTTCGCAAGCTCTGCGTACAGCCTGTGTCCTGCCATCTGCGTGTAAATTGCTGGACTACAATGGCAATGCCATTGCCGCCAGCTGCTCCTGCCGCCTTGAGGTGACACATTGTGCTCACAGTCATTCTCTCCGTTCGAGATTGTTGCTGCCTCAAAAGCCTCCCTGCCTGGCGCGCAGGCATGCAAGCTGCTCCACTTAGTGCAGAGAGTACACTCTCTCTCTTCAAGCGATATACCTGCATCCTCTGACACAGACTTCAGGGCACAACTCGGCTCCATCATCCAGCAATACCATGATGTTTTCGAAGGCATGGGCACGCTCCCCTACACGTACAAAATCTTACTCAAGCCCAACGCCACGCCTGTCCTACACGCACCTTGCAGAGTCCCAGCGCCCCTCAGGGACCGCCTCAAGCAACAGCTCCAGGACCTCCAGGACCAAGGAGTTATTTCTCGGGTCATGGAACCCACAGACAGGGTAAGCTCCATGGTCTGCATCAAGAAACCGTCCGGCGAGCTGCGGATCTGTATTGATCCTAAAGACCTGAATCAGAATATCATGCGGCAGCACTACCCGATTCCGAAACGGGAGGAGCTCACGTCCGAGATGGCCCACGCCAAACTATTCTCAAAACTAGATGCCTCAAAGGGTTTCTGGCAGATCCAACTAGATGAGTCAAGCAGGAAGCTGTGTACGTTCAACACACCCTTTGGCAGGTTCTGCTATAACCGGATGCCATTCGGCATCATCTCTGCGTCCAAGGTTTTCCACCGGATCATAGAGCAGAGGGGATCGACGGCGTCCGGGTATATGTCGACGATATTATTGTCTGGTCAACCACCCCGCAGGAACCCATCGCCCGCCTTCAGCATGTTTTCAGGCACATCCACGAACACAGCTTCCGCCTCAATAGGGCCAAATGCTCCTTCGGCCAGTCAAGTATCAAGTTTCTGGGGGATCACATCTCCCACCAGCGGTTACGTCCGGACGAGGACAAGATTGCAGCAATCAGGCCCATGAAGATGCCCGAGGACAAGAAAGCAGTTCTCCAGTTCCTGGGTATGGTGAATTTCCTCGGGAAGTTCATCCCAAATCTTGCTTCACACACCACGGCCCTCAGAGACCTGATTCGCAAAACCACAGATTTCCAATGGCTTCCTACTCATGAGCGTGAATGGCAGGAGCTAAAGGCCAAGCTTTCCACAGCCCCAGTGTTGGCCTTTTTTGACCTGACAAAAGAGACCAAAATCTCTACTGATGCCAGTCAGTCGGGCATTGGTGCCGTGCTTCTGCAACGAGACAAGGTCTCGTCTTGGGCCCCCATTGCGTATGCGTCACGGGCGATGACTCCAACAGAGTAGCGCTATGTGCAAATCGAGAAAGAGTGTCTCGGCCTTCTCACCGGGGTCGTGAAGTTCCACGACTACGTCCATGGGCTTCAGCAGTTCACGGTTGAAACAGACCACCGCCCCCTTGTAAATATTATCAAGAAGGACCTGATTGATATGACGCCTCGCCTCCCGCCTATCTTACTCAAGTTGCGCAGGTACAACTTTCAACTGATCTATACCCCGGGCAAAGACCTTGCTGTTGCCAATGCTCTCTCAAGGTCGATCACAACTCCATGTGATCATGATGGCTTCATTTGCCAAATAGACGCTGCAGTCGAGACATGTGCATGTGGTGGAGCACAGGGACATGGTCGAGGTTGGGAGCAAGAATTGATGGCACGTTCTTTTTTTTTACATAGAATTTACAGTGCAGAAGGAGGCCATTCAGCCCATTGAGTCTGCACCGGCTCCCGGAAAGAGCAACCTACCCAAGGTTAACACCTCTACCCTATCCCCATAACCCAGGAACCCCACCCAACACTAAGGGCAATTTTGGACACTAAGGGGAATTTATCATGGCCAATCCACCTAACCTGCACATCTTTGGACTGTGGGAGGAAACCGGAGCACCCGGAGGAAACCCACGCACACACGGGGAGGAAGTGCAGACTCCACACAGACAGTGACCCAAGCCGGAATCGAACCTGGGACCCTGGAGCTGTGAAGCGATTGTGCTATCCACAATACTACCGTGCTGCCCGTTCTGGCGGATAGATCCAGGGCCGCACCCACAGCATTGCCATCAAACGGTGGCCCTGGCAGGAAGGACAGGCGACAGGAGTCGGAGCATTGAGGGGGCGGATGGGGGTGGGTGCATGTGTGGCTGGGGCACGAGCTGCCAACCGGGGCACAATATAGCCCATGGCACCTGGTTGTGGAGGAGGGTGTGGCGCTAACAATTATACTCAAAGCCGAGAGACTAGTACAATAGAGGCTTTATTGCTGTACGATGTTGTCCCTCCATCTGCAACAGTAGACGAAGGGTCTGAGCAGCTCTCATACATTTATACATAAGCTCCCTGTGGGCGGAGCTAGCCGGCAGGGGCTGACCGGAGGAACCTGTATTACAGGTACAGGCATACATCCCCCTACTGCAGTACACATACCCTCTGTGGTGAGATAACCACTGTAGTTATGTGCCATGATGAAACTTTGTCTATCAGGGGCAGCACGGTAGCATGGTGGTTAGCATAAATGCTTCACAGCTCCAGGGTCCCAGGTTCGATTCCCGGCTGGGTCACTGTCTGCGCGGAGTCTGCATGTCCTCCCCGTGTGTGCGTGGGTTTCCTCCGGGTGCTCCGGTTTCCTCCCACAGTCCAAAGATGTGCGGGTCAGGTGGATTGGCCATGCTAAATTGCCCGTAGTGTCCTAAAATATAAGGTTAAGGGGGGAGTTGTTGGGTTACGGGTATAGGGTGGATACGTGGGTTTGAGTCGGGTAATCATGGCTCGGCACAACATCGAGGGCCGAAGGGCCTGTTCTGTGCTGTACTGTTCTATGAATCTATCGCCACCCCCTGCAGATCCTAATGTTTGGGCACCAGTCAGCTATGTTGGCCGCTGTGGCGGGGTCCCTGCCCTCCATGCAGCCCTGTGGGAGCAGGAGCAGGGGCGTCACAGAGAGGAGGTGGAGGCTGCAGCAGAGGAGAGGGCCGCAGAGGTTCAGCTGCCAGCCACTCAGGCTGGAGGGCCAGCCGTCCGATACGCGCAAGAGGAGGAAATGACGAGGAGGAGCCACGGGACGAGGATGCCGATGAGGAGGAGGAGGAGAGGAGGGGGAGGAGGAGGTGCCACTGCCACAGGGGCGCCCAATGAGGCCTCACGTGTACCGGCACCGCATGTCCTTCCAGGAACTCCCAGACAGGGCATGCAGGAGGAGACTCCGGATGAGCTGGGAAACCATTGCCCATATCTGCCACCTGATGGCACACCTGGCACCGCGTGGGACTGGGGAATGGACATCATCTCCCTGTGGCTGTCACAGTGACAGTCACGCTCAACTTCTACCCGACGGGTCGTTCCAGTCTCCGAGTGGGGACTTGTCTGGCATCTCCCAGGCATCGGTGCAGAGGTGCATAACTGCAGTGACCGACGCCCTGTATGATATCACGGACCAGTACATTCCGTTCCCTCTGAACCGCGCCCACCAGCACGCCCGGACAGCGGGCTTCACCATTAGATAACAGGGCGATGTTCATGAATAGGAAGGGGAACTATTCCATGAACGTGCAGGTGGTCTGTGACCACCAGGTGAGGATGCTGCACGTCTGCGCCCGGTACCCGGGCATTGTACATGACTCATTCATATTGGCACATCGAGGGCCGAAGGGCCTGTTCTGTGCTGTACATCCCCGACATGTTCGAGGGACCCCCCACCCCCGGCTGCAGGGCTGGTTGCTGGGCGACAGGGGTTACCCATTGCAGTCGTGGCTGATGACACCTATACGGAGGCCACAGACCGACGTGGAGTACCGCTACAATGATGCCATTGTGCGACCAGGGATGCTTTGGGCTGCTGAAGATGCGATTCAGGTGCCTGGACTGCTCTGGTGGGGCCCTCACGTACCCGTCGGAGAGGGTCGGCCGCTTCGTTACGGTCTGCTGCGTCCTCCACAATATAGCCCAGCAGAGGGGCGATGTGCTGGAGGGGGAGGGGGAGGGGGAGGGGGAAGGGGAGGGGAAGGGGGAAGGGGAGGGGGAGGGGGGAAGGGGAGGGGAAGGGGGAAGGGGAGGGGGAGGCGGAAGGGGAGGGGGAAGGGGAGGGGGAAGGGGAGGGGGAAGGGGAGGGGGAGGGGGAAGGGGGAGGGGGGAGGGGGGAGGGGGAGGGGGAGGGGGAAGGGGAGGGGGAAGGGGAGGGGAAGGGGAAGGGGAAGGGGAGGGGGAAGGGGAGGGGGAGGGGAGGGGAAGGGGAGGGGGAGGGGGAAGGGGAGGGGGAGGGGAGGGGAAGGGGAGGGGGGAGGGGGAGGGGGAAGGGGAGGGGAAGGGGAGGGAAGGGGAGGGGGAGGAGGGAGGGGAAGGGGAGGAGGGAGGGGAAGGGGAGAAGGGAGGGGGAAGGGGAGGTGGAGGGGGAAGGGGAGGGGGAAGGGGAGGGGGAGGGGGGAGGGGGAAGGGGGAGGGGAAGGGGAGGGGGAGGGGGAAGGGGAGGAGGAAGGGGGAGGGGGGAGGGGGAGGGGGAAGGGGAGGGGGAAGGGGAGGGGAAGGGGAGGGGGAGGGGAAGGGGAGGGGGAGGGGAGGGGAAGGGGAGGGGGAGGGGGAGGGGAGGGGAAGGGGAGGGGAAGGGGAGGGGGAGGGGGAGGGGAGGGGAAGGGGAGGGGGAGGGGGAAGGGGAAGTGGAGGGGGAGGCGGAAGGGGAGGGGAAGGGGAAGGGGAGGGGGAAGGGGAGGTGGAGGGGGTAGGGGAGGGGGAAGGGGAGGGGGAGGGGGAAGGGGAGGGGGAAGGGGAGGGGGAGGGGGAAGGGGAGGTGAAGGGGGAAGGGGAGGGGGAGGGGGAGGTGAGGGGGTGGGGGAAGGGGGAGGCGGAAGGGGAGGGGGAAGGGGAGGGGGAAGGGGAAGGAAGGGGGAAGGGGAGGGGGAGGGGGAAGGGGAGGTGGAGGGGGAGTGGGAGGGGGAGGGGGAAGGGGAGTGGGAGGGGAAGGGGAGGGGGAGTGGGAGTGGGAGGGGGAGGGGAGGGGGAGGGGGAGGGGAGGGGGAGGGGGAGGGGAGGGGAAAGGGGAGGGGGAAGGGGAGGGGGAAGGGGAGGGGGAAGGGGGGGGGGGAAGGGGAGGGGGAGGGGGAAGGGGAGGGGAGGGGGAGGGGGAAGGGGGAAGGGGGAGGGGGGAAGGGGAGGGGGAAGGGGGAGGGGGGAGGGGGGAGGGGAAAGGGGAGGGGGAAGGGGAGGGGGAAGGGGAGGGGGAGGGGGAAGGGGAGGGGGGGGGAAGGGGAGGGGAAGGGGAAGGGGAAGGGGAAGGGGAAGGGGAGGGGGAAGGGGGGGAAGGTGAGGGGGAGCGGGAAGAGGGGGGGGGAGGGGAGGGGGAAGCGGAAGGGGAGGGGGGAGGGGGGAGGGGGAGGGGGAGGGGTAGGGGGAAGGGGAGGGGGAAGGGGAAGGGGAGGGGAAGGGGAAGGGGAGGGGAGGGGGAATGGGAGGGGGGAGGGAGAAGGAGAGGGGGAAGGGGAGGGGGAGGGGGGGGGAGGGGAATCACGACGAAGGGCACGCCTCTCCAGATGAGGACGGGGTGGCAATGTATGGGACATGGGGGCTGGACAGGGACGGGAGGCTGCCCAATGCCACCGGCTGGGCCAGCGAGCGCGGGAGGAGTTGGCAGCAGCACATTTCACCGACTGGGGGGGGGTATTGCTGAGCATGGGCACAGACACCACGGCATGGCACCACCTCATCACCGACCATCCTCACCTCCCCCACCACCGACCATCCTCACCTCCCCCACCACCGACCATCCTCACCTCCCCCACCACCGACCATCCTCACCTCCCCCACCACCGACCATCCTCACCTCCCCCACCACCGACCAGCCTCACCTCCCCACCACCGACCATCCTCACCTCCCCCACCACCGACCATCCTCACCTCCCCCACCACCGACCATCCTCACCTCCCCCACCACCGACCATCCTCACCTCCCCCACCACCGACCATCCTCACCTCCCCCACCACCGACCACCCTCACCTCCCCCACCACCGACCACCCTCACCTCCCCCACCACCGACCACCCTCACCTCCCCCACCACCGACCATCCTCACCTCCCCCACCACCGACTATCCTCACCTCCCCCACCACCGACCATCCTCACCTCCCCCACCACCGACCATCCTCACCTCCCCCACCACCGACCATCCTCACCTCCCCCACCACCGACCAGCCTCACCTCCCCCACCACCGACCACCCTCACCTCCCCCACCACCGACCATCCTCACCTCCCCCACCACCGACCATCCTCACCTCCCCCACCACCGACCACCCTCACCTCCCCCACCACCGACCATCCTCACCTCCCCCACCACCGACCAGCCTCACCTCCCCCACCACCGACCACCCTCACCTCCCCCACCACCGACCATCCTCACCTCCCCCACCACCGACCACCCTCACCTCCCCCACCACCGACCATCCTCACCTCCCCCACCACCGACCATCCTCACCTCCCCCACCACCGACCAGCCTCACCTCCCCCACCACCGACCATCCTCACCTCCCCCACCACCGACCATCCTCACCTCCCCCACCACCGACCACCCTCACCTCCCCCACCACCGACCACCCTCACCTCCCCCACCACCGACCACCCTCACCTCTCCCACCACCGACCACCCTCACCTCCCCCACCACCGACCACCCTCACCTCCCCCACCACCGACCACCCTCACCTCCCCCACCACTGACCACCCTCAGCTCCCCCACCAACGACCACCCTCACCTCCCCCACCAACGGCCACCCTCACCTCCCCCACCAACGGCCACCCTCACCTCCCCCACCAACGACCACCCTCACCTCCCCCACCACCGACCACCCTCACCTCCCCCACCACCGACCACCCTCACCTCCCCCACCACCGACCACCCTCACCTCCCCCACCACCGACCACCCTCACCTCCCCCACCACCGACCACCCTCACCTCCCCCACCACCGACCACCCTCACCTCCCCCACCACCGACCACCCTCACCTCCCCCACCACCGACCACCCTCACCTCCCCCACCACCGACCACCCTCACCTCCCCCACCACCGACCACCCTCACCTCCCCCACCACCGACCACCCTCACCTCCCCCACCACCGACCACCCTCACCTCCCCCACCACCGACCACCCTCACCTCCCCCACCACCGACCACCCTCACCTCCCCCACCACCGACCACCCTCACCTCCCCCACCACCGACCACCCTCACCTCCCCCACCACCGACCAGCCTCACCTCCCCCATCACCGACCACCCTCACCTCCCCCACCACCGACCACCCTCACCTCCCCCACCACCGACCACCCTCACCTCCCCCATCACCGACCACCCTCACCTCCCCCATCACCGACCACCCTCACCTCCCCCACCAGGTGGACTGCTGTGACTCCAGCCCTGGGATTAGGGTCCCCGTTGGCGCTAGTTTCCTGGGGCAGTCCGGCCTGGATGGGCCAGGCTGCGCTTTGGGTGACCAGGATGGCATGCTGCCAACCTGTTATGCCCGCTGCCCACTGAATTGGGGACTCTAAATTTACAAAAAAATATATTGGCTAGCCCTCTTGGATATGGTATTGGAGATCATTTTGATGCACACACCATGGGCCACGGACAGACATCTCACAGATATCTACAGAATATCCCTGGAATAATCTGGAGGTGTAGAAATTAAAGCCCATAGTAAAACTTCAATGCTGCAGTCAATGACCAGACTGAGAGACATAGACCAAGATTCTCCGGGGCCGCCTGCTAGGCATGATGGTCCGCTGAAACCCACGTCGGACTAAAATCAGGATTCACGCCAGATGTCAAACCGGTCAGGGGTCTCCGGACCCAACCCGGTGGTCATAACAGGTTTCCCAACATTCCAGATGAGCTTCCCCCGCCGACCCAACGAGAACATGAAAACAGCTCAATAGGGCTGTTCAGCATCTAATTGCTGGTCGGGATGCCCGATTCACCTGCCATCTGGGATGCTCCAATCCCCCCCCCCCCCCGCTGGCATAAATTGGTGCAAGTCCTGAAGAACGTGGGCCTGGCACAATGCAGTCTGAGGGGTGGGAAGGAGGTGAGTACCCTCCCAACAATTGCCTCCAGGATGCCAAGGCTGGAGTCCTTCATAGGAGGTGATGGTCAGGGGGGGCTTGTTCTGGGTGAGAGGGATTCAGGTCGGGGGTCTTTCGTGGGATGGAGCTCGTTTGGCTGCGCTGCCCATCTGCAAATTTAAAACCAATTAAACAGTCACTCCGCACATAAAAATTAAAGTTTTTTCATAACAAAGTGAATGTGACCCCATCTGTACCCCTAAACCCGTTAAACAGTCACTCAGTATCGCAAAACAAAATATAGAGTCGATTTGTTCAGTTGGCTGTGTGGCCACCTAAAATGGAGTCCGGCAAAGGACGCTGGGAAAAGTGGCGAAGTTCAGGGACAGACAGGCAGCAACTCGCAAACAAACAAAAAGCTGCAGCCCAGACATTTGCTAACAGCCCAGGAAAAAGGCCATTAAGAGGCCATCCAAGGACAATGGGCTTGAAATGTAGATTGACATAGTGTGGGAATCACGGTAGCACAGTGTTTAGCACTGTTGCTTCACAGCGCCAGAGTCCCAGGTTCAATTCCCGCTTGGGTCACTGTCTGTGCAAAGTCTGCACATTCTCCCCGTGTCTGCGTAGGTTTCCTCCGGGTGCTCCGGCTTCCTCCCACACGTCCCGAAAGATGTGCTGTTAGGTGAATTGGACATTGTAAATTCTCCCTCTGTGTACTCGAACAGGCGCCGGAATGTGGCGACTAGGAGCTTTTCACAGTAACTTCATTGCAGTTAATGTTAGCAGGCTTGTGACAATAAAGATTATTATTATTATGTTGCAGGCTTGGTGGCATCTGTTACCTTATTTGGAAAGGCCTACATGTCTCGGACACCAACGGACATGGCCGGTAAGGACACATCCCACACCAAGGTGGCGGATCACAATTGGACATTATCGATCAGGTTGATCAAGCCCTGATTTATTGATTGGGCATTCATCTGGGACTGCCTAAAAGGACACAAAAACTCCTGGGGATAAAAGGTGCTGCGCAACCCATCACTCGCTCTCTCGACAGCAACCAACAACCCGGTGACCCTTCACCGGCTGAACAGGAAGACCATTATATAGCTACTGATAGAAGGACCAGAGCTAAAGACATTGACGACCAGCAACTGACTTTCAACGCTGCCAGATAGCGGACTGCTGATAAAGGCATATCTGCCCGGTACTTGCCAGTCACTTGAAAATTAAGTTACGGTCTTGGATGCACTGACTTATACTTCAAACTGCATGTGTGTGTGATTGATGAACAATAACAATTGTGTAACAGTAAATAAATTATATTATTGTATGAAACAACTTGTGGTCATTTGTCCATTGTATACGGGTTAAAGACATACTGTGGTTTTGGCACAACAGCTGGACAGCTGGGTTGTGTTGTGGAGCTGAGGTGATTAAAGGCCCTGCCTTTTTTCCCTTGCCCCTCACCTGAGGTGTGGTGACCCTCAGGTTAAATCACCACCAGTTAGCTCCCCCCTAAGAGGCAAGAGCAGCCAACGGTTCTCGGCACTATAGCGATTTTCATTTCATCTCAAAAATACATAACTCTCATAATAAAATGAGTGTTTCCACCTGGACCCCTAAACCTTTAAAAGTCTGGCAACGTGCTATGTTCAAATGTCTGTGAGATTAAGGTGAAAGTAATCCCTTTAATGTGTCAAAACTTCTGAACTAGTTTTATCACGGCCAATTTCAAATCCCTTTCAAGGAGATAAGATTGTGTGAATGCCGAGATGGCTAAAAGGTTTGAACTGCAGCGTTTGCATTCAATTTCACACACCATTGCCTGCAAAACGGTTTTAGATTGACAGGTCGAGGCAGTTTCAATGGGGAGATTCAGATTGCTTATTTATGTAGCTCTGCAGGGATCCATTAACTCAGAGGAGCAGGTGTTTTCCTAACCACGGTTTTTTTTAAGAGACGTCTTCTTTGTTCCCAAGTGCGTCCCAGAAAGAACAGCTGTGGGGCTGAAGGGGGCACTGAGTTGGAGGGAGCCTTTGCCAGCAATTAAGGTGATGAGGGGTGCTTTGTCAATGATTTGGAGGGAGGCTGCAGCATACTTTTGAGATAGGGGTGCCCTTTAAACATGGTGCCCCAATCTCTGAGGTGTGGTACCTGTCAGAGAGATTAGGTCTTGCTCCTTTCAGTCCCTTGCAGAGCCTGGAGTGCCATGGTATGGTACTGAAAACCCATTTGAGGCAACAATAATTTCAACATGCCATTAAATGGCATGTTGGGGCAGCTCCTAGCGCTAATGGAAATCACTCTCGTTTTCCTGCTGGTGGGATCACTTAGTCGCCCATTGCGAGAATCTCACCCATTGTCTTCAACAACAACGTTGCCTCAAAATTTGCAGGGAGCAAAGATTCTGATGGTAGACCATTTGCTTCCCTGAAGAGCCTGCATGCCCTTCTGCACCCTTTTCATCTGTGTCCTTTGAAGCCTTATGGTCCTTGTACCTCTCTGGGTGCTGTTGTCCCCCTCGCAATGGTTGCACCTCTCGCCTTTTCCCATGCTCTTCCTCACTGGTTGCCTCAAAGCCTGATTGGAGGAGGTAAATCACTGCATTCAGTTCTCAGGGCAACCCAGTCCCCCACCATACAACTGTCCGATTCCAGAGGATATTCAACCGGAATGGTTCTGCGATGGTAGCCAAGTTTAACTTTGTCTCCAGATTGCTACAGCCACTGTTTATCAGTTTCACCTCTGTGCGCAGTCACTACCTCACACAACTGCTGCCAACTTCAGCCAAGGCTGACCTTCAGGTCTGCTTTCACCTCCTGTGCTCCTGTTCTCACTCGCAAAATGGAAAAGCACCAGTAAAATCCCAACTAATTGCCAGTTTAACAGGTTCACATCACGTTATAACCCACACAAGGCCTACAAGGTTGAAGCTAAAGGGGTGGGGAACCCTAAATCATCCACAGTTACATTCTGTATGAAGTGGACCAGGTTTGGTACTGACAGTTCAGACCCAGTTGGGATCTGGTGTATGTCTTGTTATGCTCAAGACATAGCATAAGCTGCTTCCTTGATTTTCATTCTGACAAAGGAAGGTTCAGACGTGGAGATAACTTCAACACAATTATTAAACTATTTACAATTCTCCTACTCAAATTCACCACTACTGTTAATCCTTCTCTAGCTACTTAACCAGTCTGCTACAATCCAGGTGGTGGGTATGATGTGTTTCAAATCAACCCTGTGTCTGTACTCACTGAGAGTCTCCACTGGAAAGAGGAAGATCATGTGTGCTGTGTCCTTTATATATGGGTTGGTGTAATGCCCCCCTGTGGTAGTGTCACCTCTGTGTGTATCGTGAATGCCCATTGGTCGTGTCCTATCTTACTGACCTATTGGTTGAATGTCTGTGTGTCATGTCTCTTGTGCTCCCTCTAGTGTCTATCTAGTCTATGTGTACTTACATTAACCCCTTGTGTATCTATAGTGATGCATATCTCCACAGTGTATATTGTAAATACTAGTGTGTGTTAAAAAACGAGGTTTTCTTGAATCTCCTCATTTGTGGTCTACAAAACTTACCGTCCCACTGCCTCCAAGCACGGCCTCATTCTGCCAGCCCGACTGCTTCAGGGAGAATCCCCCAGCAGCTTAAACACAGAATTTCCTTCCTGCTATCTTTTGCTGCCATTTTTAACCTCTCCAACCTCCCAGCTTGTCTCTAATGAACTAACAAAATCCCAGCCTTGATTGGATTATGGAAACCGCCTTATAATTGTGAGCACACATTAAAACAATTAACAAAGTAAATATCAAAAACATGTTTGTCTAAATTTTCTCTTTTGATATTTTTCTGAAGATATTATTAACCCATTTATTTCAAGAGGGATTTTAAATAAAAACATATGCACACTAGTATCACGTAGTTCAGTTTTGGACCCGTTATTATGAGTATTTTCTATGTATATTAAGTATTTCTAATCATCTAATGAGCTGTTGTAGCAAGGTTGTTTCTTGTGTTTGAATTGATTTGTTTTGTCTTACATATGAAGCTGAATTTAAGGGTGGAATTCCCCCATTTTGAGATAAATTGCAGCTGCGGGAGGTTCCGGCAGCGCTAATTCTGCACTTGGAACCTCATTAATGATGCCAGGCGGCTTCCCCTTCGAGTCACCTGGTGGGCCAGCAGCTGATTCATCTGCCCGCCATCAGCTGGTGGGTATGGAGGTGCAGGTGCCATATTTAAACACCAGTCCAGCACACTCATCTCACTCCCTCCAGCCCAGCTCTCTTCACCAGACCATGCAGGATGTCAGCAACTCAGAGGAAAAAGGCTTGCACCCCAGGAAGAAGTGGGCAGCATGGTGGCCCTTGCCCTCTTTCCCTACTCTTTGAACAAGCTGCCTTCCACAATGATACCATTATCTTCGTCAGGCCAGCAGCACAACTGTCCCCTTGCCTGCCCGCCCGCTCCCCCACTACGATGCTGTCCATGAAGACCAACTTGGCATGGGTATGGAGCCAGGAACTGGTCTGCCCCCGGCAGAGTTGTCTACAGCATATCAGAAGCAGAGCAATACTATGGCAGGAAGGCTTTTTTATACTCATCTCAATGTTTCTGGAAAACTGAGGACCACCTTGTGCACGTCACTCATATCAATTTATCACTCAGGTCTTAGACCAACGTAATTTCACACTGGCGTAACGCAAGATTGGAAGGCCTAACGGATGCTGGCAGCCTGCTTTTTTCATGAGCACTCATGAGATGCAAAAGAATTCAAATGGCATTCATGCCACCAGCCTGCAGATAGCACGACCCGACATTAACCTGCCGTTGGTGATTTTTCACCAGCAGGTTTAAAACATTTTGACTCCCGCTAAATTCTCTGCCCCCGTCTGCTACCAAACCCACCACGGACAAGATGGGTGAATGCCGTCCAATAAGGAGTCAGCCATGATGAAAGTCTATCACCTTTTCTGGACAATTAAACTAATTTGCATCCTTCACCCCAATTATATTAATCCTGTTTTTTTTGTCTCAGTGTCTCAGCAATATTGTTCAGACTGCTCACAGCTAGTGCTAATTCAGTGTAATTCCACAGAAAAGCATCTTCACAGTGGCCTCAGCCATGGTAATAAGTAACAAAGGGCTGGTGCACAACAGATCGACCGATAGATTTGTCACTTAGCAAACACATATGTACAAAATTACATATATTTATGTTCCTTGCATTGTCAATCATTCTGAATTGAAATGAAACATCATATTGATTATCAACAAGATATTATAGTGTTGTTACCATGGGAATTACCATGGTTCATGATTATTAATACATACAGTTTAATTTTAATATAACCTGTTGCATTTTATTTCACTTTAAAATGCTCAATTTTTAAAAATAAATTTAGAGTACTCAATTAATTTTTTCCAATTAAGGGGCAATTTAGCATGGCCAATCCACTAACCCTACACAACTTTGGGTTGTGGGGGTGAAACCCACGCAAACACGGGGAGAATGTGCAAACTCCACACGGATAGCGACACAGAGCCGAGATCGAACCTGGGACCTCGGCGCCGTGAGGCGGCCGTGCTAATCACTGCACCGCTGAGCTGCCCTAAAATGTTGCATTTCTTATTCCAATAACCAGAATGGAACTACTGGATAAACTTTAGGAAGTATTATTTTGTTTCTTCTTTCCAATGCTTATCTATCTGCTGAGCAACAATCTATAATCCCTCTGTGGTGTTACACATGTGGGAAAAATGTTGGGCGGTATTCTCCGCTCCGATAAAAATCGGGATGGCCGTCGTGAACTCGGCCGAGGTTCACAACGGACTCGGAGCCCGCTCCCCACACCTAATTCACCCCCACCCGGTGGGCTAGGAGCAGGCCTCCGTCTTTCTCGGCAGCGACCTCGTCTCGCCGGAAATGACGCTCAAAATGGCGCATTTCTGAGGTCATCCGTGCATGCGCGGTTTGCCGGTTCCAACCCGCGCATGCGCGGATGGCTTCATCGCGCGGAAGGTGCGAATCGCGCATGCGCGGTGGCCGTCTTTCTCCTCAGCCACCTGACAAGACGTGGCGGCTTGTTCTTGCCGGGCGGCGGAGGGGAAAGTGTGCATCCGTTTTAGACGCTGGCCCGACGATCGGTGGGCACCGATCGCGGGCCTGTCCCCTCCCAAGCACAGTTGTGGTGCTCCCATGCCAATCGGGCGCCTAGATGCCCCAAACGGGCATCTGCCGGCCATTTCACGAATGCAGCGACCAGGTGTGGTTGCTGCTGTGGTGAAACGGGCGTGAAGGGCCGGCCGCTCGGCCCATTGGGCTCGGAGAATCGCCGTTCGCCGTGAAAATCGGCGAGTGCCGATTTTCCCGAGGCCGGGGGGGGGGGGGAATCGCCAGGGGGGGGCGTGAAAAATGTCGGGAGGCCCTCATGCGATTCTCCCACGCCACGTGGGGAGCGGAGAATTCCGCCCATTAACTTTAGTAATGTACAAATCATATGCACTTCAGATACTGAAGCTGTCCATGTTCATATGCAGCAAAATGGACAACATTCAGGCTTGAGCTGATAGTGGCAATTAACATTCTCACCACTAAGGGTCAACCAATTACCATTTACATCAAGAGAAAATCCAAGAGCCTCCCCTTGACATTCAATGGCATTACCATTGCTGATTCCCTCATCATCAACAACCTGAGGATGGTCATTCACCACTGACCTCAAACCTCATGGATCAGACATAGAAATACTGTGGCTATAATAGGTCAGAGGCTGGGGATTCTGTAGTGGATAACTCACCTCCTAACTCCCAAAGCCTGTCTACCATCTACAAGGCACACGTTAGGAGTGTGATGGAACTTGCCTGGATGAGTAAAGCTCCAGCACTCAAGAAACTCGACACCAGCCACTCCAAAGCAGTCCACCATTTTAAATATCCATTACCTCCACCACCATAGTGACATCAGTGTGTACCATCTACAAGAGGCACCTCAGCAGTTCTACATGCCTCCCTCAACAGCCCCTTGCAAACGCATGACCTCTGCCATCCAGAAGACAGCAGATACATTGGAACACCATCAGCTGCAAGTTCTCCTCCAAGCCAGAGACCACCCTGAACTGGAACTAAATCGCTGTTCCTTCACCATCATGAGGTCAAAATTCTTGAACTCCCTTCTCGATAGTACTGTGGGTGTACCTGCAACACATGGACTGCGGCATGTCAAAATGGTGGCTCACTACCACCGGCTCTCGAGCAATTAGGGATGAGCAGTAAATGCTGGCCATGCTAGTGTCGCCCACATCCCATGCATGAACAAAAGAAAGCATTTGAAAAGTAGTGAAGAATAAGCATTATCCAATATACTGGAGAGTGAACTTAAAGGGCAGCAGAAGGGGGAGTGGGAGAGAGAGAAAGAGAAATTGTACAGGGACCTGACCAATTGCAGGAAGATAAGTGACAATGGAAAGGGAGAGACTGTGAGGGGGGACCTGGACAATGTCAGGAGGAAGAGGTGGAGACAGATTATGTCAGATATCTGTTTGGTGTTTACATGGCATTTTGAACTGGTGCAAGAAGCTCCTATCACAAAGCTGAGAGCAGTGGCGTGCAGAGGTCTGGTGATGCCCGGGGCAAATCTTGATTGTATGCCCCAAAGACTCAAGTATAAGGCCTAATATACTGAGAAATATTATGAGAAAGGAAAACATTTTGAATATATAAACACAGATGAAACATGAAATAAACGCTTTATTCGATTTTAATATAAATCAATCAAATTTATTAAGTTCTTTCCCCAAATGATACCTCCTGTCACAAAACACCTGAACTACTTCACTTTTTACATCAGCTGTGAGAAATTCTTTTTCAATGCTTATTAAAGCCAGGTTGGTCAGTCGCTCCTGTGACATAGAAGACCTCAGATATGACCTTGCACAGCTTGCGACTGAAAATGCGATTGTAAGCAGTAATCTGTATGAAACACATAGCGTCGGAAAGACATCCCTCCCATACTGCAGTAAAGACTCCAGAGGATCTTGAGGATCAGGGGGAACTCTATTCCCTCCAGCTCGAAGGAGCATCACAAAATCAATAATTTCGTCATATAACTGAATTGCAACCACATCATTGTCATAATAATTTGCAAAGTCTGAACATTCCTTTTTTTAATTTCTCTCTTTCTTGTTCATCTTCAATCACTACTGAATTCAAGATCAGAAGAAAAGAAAATCGGCCACTGAGTCTTTGAAGACGGACACTGCGGTCTTCAATTTCAGTTTTTAATCTGTTCACAATCTCTACCATTACTCTATTCATTTCTTCTTGTGTCGTCAGTCCACTATCTCTTGCTGACTCTCCAGGCATTATTCTCCTTCTCCTTGTTCGTGCAATTGGTATTCCCTAATTTTCACAATATTCATTGGCTAAATCTATTGCATTGTGGATAATTTCGTCATTCTTCAAATTCAAGATATGAATAAGTCCTCTCAGATCACAAGAAGCTTCATGGAACCCCATTTTCGGATCCTGCAAACGTTTTGAGACTTTCTCCACTGATGATAAAACTGAGTACCAAAAATTTAATAAAGCTATAAACGGGAACTGTTGAATAGAGTTCAGTAGCGATCCTGCATCAGATTTAGTTTCCCTTGAAAATTCTCCTACCAGCAGGTGTTGAAGGCTTGCAATAACGTTGTCACACTCTTCATGGATTACTTGCACAGCATCATGGCTGGAACTCCATCTTGTGTCGCACTGTCTTTTCACAGTCCGAGTGACAAATGATTTTAACAATTCCCAACGAGAAGTAGATGAAGAAAAAAAAGTAAAGAGTTTTTCTAGAATGCCAAAAAATGTAACAACAACAGGTTGCACCTCACTTGCATGGACACAGGCCGAATTGAGGCTGTGGTTCTCGCAGTTCACAAACACAGCTTTTGGGTTAACTTCAAGAATTTTTTGTTGAACACCTCCTCTCACTCCAGCCATAACTGCTGCGTTATCATATGCTTGACCACGACAGTCATTCATGGAAATTTTGTCTTCTTCCAATTTTTCCTGAATTTTATTTACCAGGTTGACTGCATCTTTCTTGTTGACTTGAAAAAATCCCAGAAATGTTTCCTTTATTTCTACTTTTCTGTTTTCATCAATATGAACGTAACGCAGAATTTCAGAAATCTGATCTTCATGGGCAATATCTGGAGTTGAATCCAGCATTATGCTAAAATATTTTGCGTCCTTAATTTCGGAAATTATATTTTTCTTGACAGTTTCACCAAGAAGATTGATTATTTTGTTTTGAATTCTGTTGGACAAGTAAGTGACACTTTTTGGTTTCTCTTTCCCTCTCTGCAAATGTTTTGCTAAGATGTCATCATATTTGGCCAAAAGTCTGATTGTTGCTAGAAAGTTTCCTGGATTTTCACTGACTGTCTCCCCTGGCTCTGATAACCCAGATATTCCTTCTCCTCGATGTCCACGATAGGCCAGATTCTGTTTTGCCAGAAAGGATATAACCTCGACAATCCGTTCAGTTATAGCTTTCCATCTTTTCTTTTCAGCAGACATTTGCTGTTGAAGTTCAGCTTCTATCGTAGTTGAATGATGGAGTCGAACTACGAGGTTCAGGTATTCCCTCATGTGAGCTCTATGAAAAGGGCTTTTCTCATGGTCAGGTATTGTTGGATTTAATTTTCTCCAAGTGGGGAAACCGTCTTCCTTTCCAAAGTTTGACAGAGGCGACAAATGCTCCTTTGAAAACAAAAAGCAAACAAAACAGTAGCATGCTTTCCGATATGGAGAGTATAACAACCATTTTCTCTCCACAATTTCTCCGTTTGTGGAAACTTTATCAAACCACTGTTTGGAAAATGATCTCCCATCCTTCTCAGCAAATGGACCATTTTTATTCTGATATCTTTCAGGGCCATGTTGTAATATTGTCATCTTCAAATGATCTGGAATCGGTTTCTTCAAACAGCCAAAATCGCTTCTTTGCAAAAATATACTAAAATCTTCTTTATTTTCTTCACATGGATCATCATCCTGACAACGAGACTGAGGAGAGAGAGTATTATGTTCTGACCGAGCTGAATCCGTATCAGAAAAATTCTTCTCTGCACCCACATCATCTTTTACTTCTCCGGGTTCTCCTACTTCTTCTTTACTTCTTTTTATCCATGCATCTAATGCCCCTCTTTGATAGGACTCTTCTTCGACTCTGGCCCTCTTTTTTTTCCTGTTCTGTGCTCCACTCGGTTGTACACGAAATACTCGTAACATTTCATTTTCTATCTCAAAAACCGTAAGACGCATGAGAAAATGGGAAGAAAATGGTAAACAATCGGTCAGTTGCAGATGGATAAACCATATTTCATTTCTTTGTTCCTTCGTATCAAATTATTTCACACTGATTCTCCACTGATAATTTTGTGCAATTTATATCATAGACTTGCAAATTAGTGGTATCTGTATTCGAATATTAGCATGTTAAGGAATAAATGTCTCCTATTCCGAGATTAAATGCCATAGCAGTCCTCTGATCATCCAGGCTTCACTCTTACTACATCCCACATAAATATTTCATTAAATATCACCAAAAAACCGATAAAAAACGTAGTTGCACCCGTTCTAGAGCTATTCACTGACCTGAGTAGGTAAAAGAACTAATCTAGATGCACAAAAAGCTGAAGAAAAGATGAGTTATGACTCGAGGAAACGCAGGAACGAACAGCCACGTCTGCTTGTTGCTTTTGATGGTTGCACCACGTACATCATGCGCATGCGTGTGGGGGGATGGGGAGAAGCACCATTTTCTCTAGACAGAAAGGGTACACCATGTTAAAGGAATAAAGGGCTAACAACTGCCTCTGCAGTGTGGTGAGCCTCCAAAAATGGATTTATCACCGCTGAAATTTTAAAATTACCATTTTATTTCCTTCTCTGGGGCAGCACGGTGGCCTAGTGGTTAGCACAACCGCCTCACGGAACTGAGGTCCCAGGTTCGATCCTGGCTCTGGGTCACTGTCCGTGTGGAGTTTGCACATTCTCCCCGTGTCTGCGTGGGTTTCGCCCCCACAACCCAAAAAATGTGCAGAGTAGGTGGATTGGCCACGCTAAATTGCCCCTTAATTGAAAAAAATAATTGGGTAATCTAAATAAAAAAAATAAAAAAATTAGTTCCTTCTCTGATTGGATGCCCCAATCCAATGGATGCCCGGGGCCAATGCACCGTCGGTCCCCCCCCCTCTGCACGCCACTGGCTGAGTTTGGTTTCAGTGTTGTACCACAGGCACATCCTGTGTGCTGTGGAATCGAGAGACGGCTCTTGAACCGTAGCTTTGATTTTTGAACTTCAAAAAAAAGAACTTCACTTTTGTTGATGTTTGTGGGGACTGCCGATCCTGGGTGGAATAGAACAGGTTCCTGGTTCGGAATTGCCAAGCAAGGGGGCAAAAAGTAAGCATTAGACCTATTAGGCTTTTTACATTTGTAAGGGGCCTGACAACTGTGTTTGGTTCCCTTATTTGACAGGTTAATGTCCATTTTGACTGGTTGCCAGGGAAACCTGAAAGCGTGGGTGTGACTAAGTTATCATTGGCCCAAATGCAAGCACAAATTGGTACAGGTGGTCCCATTGCTAAACCTATTATTGTTATGCCTATTTTCTGCATGTGAAACAGGCTCAACAATCTTGAATTTAGAACCACGTAAGCTGCTAAGACATACAGCAAAAACTGAACAACGTAAAATGATACCCATCATAAACATACCAGGACCCAACATCACTGTTTTATGTCATTTTATCGCAATTATTCAGCAAAAAGAAACATTCATATTGGGAGCCCCACTGCATTTTCTCTACCTTGGAATGTCTTTTGTCTTACAGAATCACAAATCTGTTGCATTTAAGGGAAAAGCGTCCTGAACTGTATTTTAAAACAAAACATTATATTCTTAAATTATGGTTTGACGGCTTCAGATATTTTCATCACATCAGTAAGGAATTGCGGGAGTTGAAGAATGAAATTGGAGTATGTTCCTTGCTTTCCTCAGGCCCTCGGATCTGCCGTAATCCAGCAGGTTTTTTTTACACATTAGCATTTGCTCATGAGATTCGCAGGAAATGTTGGTGCAAATTCTCATGGGCAAGAGTAGCATAAACGTTGACGTGAGGCAGACTGAGGAAATTGTATGCCCAGATATATTACAGAATGGCTTCTAACTAATGACTTCAGCGGTAGGAAAAAGGCTATTCAAGCTGCTGAGCTTTCCAGCCTATGAATGAAATTCCCATTTGAAAGTAGCATGCAAACAATTACAGAGATCTTTCTTTCTACTTTTGTCCACTGACATAAGGAGCAGAGATTCTGACACGTGGAAAATATAGCAGTATGTGAATCCACATGGCTAAATTTTTCATGCCTGTTAGAAACATTAGAAAGTTTAAAAAATATTAGCTGCTATCAGAAGTGTTGCTATTCAGGCCCAATGTAATGGGTTTAAAACTTGTGCAGTATTAAAATGCTACTGAGTGCCACACCTAAACAATGTTCCCCATCCATCACGCCATTGCACACATTACTGTTGCATCACAATATTTGCCTGTAGAGGCTCATCAGCACAATTTTTATTATCTGTCCTCTTATTTTATGAAGCCTCTAAATCATATCATTTTTGGTTATGACTAATGGGCATGCAATGTTTAAGGAGTCTCGCCCTGCATACAAACATACCATTTAACAACCAATATGTGCAAATGTCACTGACTTTCAATGGTCCCATTTTGTCCCAGTAATCTGTTTGCCTTTTCTAAACACATTGGTTTTATTTCTGCATTAAGGAAGCATTAAACATCATTGAATGGACTGCCACTTCTTGATAACAGGGGCTGTCATAGTGATCCAGCAAGATAATGAAAAATGCTCATCATTATGCAATAACCACGGCCAAAGTACAGTATTTGCATTAAAAATTGTACAAATGCGGAAGATTACTGTGCCAGCTGTTCACTGCTCTGGGGTCTTTGTGTTCAGCTATGTCTTAGAACAAAATCTACAGTTACACCTCTGAAAATTAGACCGTATTTTGAAACTATGACTGGGACGCTGGCTTCAAAAGGGTATTGTTCATTGATAATTACTTCTGGCATAGTCATCGATCATGATTTTATGTCAATAAATAGCTTGTTATCGGTTAGAAAGATCTGCATAAAGGCTGATAATAAATCTTTCTTGGAGCCATAATGGTCACATGGTACACTGATAGACATCACATACCTGATCTGAGTAAATACATTTTGCATTGATCAACTTTCTACTTGCTAGGTTAATAACTTCATCGTTGCAACACATTAAGCACCATCAGTGCAATTTACATTGATGAGAAACAATAAGGTTTTATTTTTTTATGATGGACCTGAGGAAGATTTGGCATAATATATTTATAAATCATCATTGTGCAATCAGCCAATTGGTTGCTGTATTTCATATCTCAAGCAGACCCTTAATTTTACATAGTGGAGTCAAACATGTACTGATCCGATATTGATGATCCTCTCACAGTGGATCCAATGCTCAGGGTGGATTGTATCCCTCAAAACCTATCCCCCTGGGTAAAGCAGGTTGGCAGGTTGCCTGTTAGTCCTGACAGGGTCTTGTTGGTATTGGAATGGCTGGCTACAGCCAGAGATCAGGCACCCCAGGCCAGCTTACTGACTCTGGGCCACTGCAATATCAGTCAGCCCACATTACCTCCAGGCCTGAAGGCGACAGCTCTATGACGGGTGGGTGTAGATCATTGGAAGGGGACAGCAGGAGTAGCAATCGACCAGGTGGGTTTGGCGGAATCTGAAGGTCGCACTCCTGCTCCTCTTGATGCCAGCCAATAAAGAGTAGTTTGTCTTTGAGATACTCTTCATCAGGCACCCAGCTGATATTTCTGGGAGATATAGAACAAAGAGTTCTGCCAATCAATTTGTTACAGGATGATATGAAGTTGACTTGGTATGGTGTATACCATTTCCCTTCGAGTAGTCCTGAACCTCCTTTGAAGCAAACTGAGTACAATTGTCAGCGGCACAGTACCACAATGCCTCACAGCTCCAGGGTCCCAGGTTCGATTCCTGGCTTGGATCACATTCTCCCCCTGTCTGCGCGGGTTTTGTTGCTCATTCTGGGTGAGTGTGCTTAACACTCATTTTGGCTCTGTTTCTTGTTCTAAGCTCTGGAGTCGCCAGGTGCCGTTAAGACACCGCCACAGGCTTCAAGGTGAAGTTCAAAGCAATAAAACCGTACACCAATTAGTAAGTCCAAACAACTAGAGTTTATTATAATACAATTATAATAACTACCCATGCACACGCTAAAAGGATTAAACTTACTCCTACCGCTAAACAACTAATACTTATCTCAAAGGAACTGCTGGGTCAGGGAACAAGGCCTCTTGCTCTGCTCTGGTCTGCAGACTTCAGGTTGGTATCAATTAAAAAGGGAGTCAGGAGTGCCTATCTCTGGTAGCGGTCGTTGGGAGGCACTTACTTGTTGGTGGCTGCTATCCGAAGGCTGGATCAGGAGACAGGAGCCAGGAGACAGGAGACTGAACCATGTGTTGGACCTTTCTTTTATAGGTCCCAGGGGGTCCGCGCCCCTTTGGGCGGACTCGCTTACCTGCTTGGAATCGATTGGGTCTCTTCCCAATCGATTATGTTTGAACCCCCCAATCATGGGGCAGTTCCTCGGTCGCTGGGGCGGTTCTTGGGACTTATTGTTTTGGGCTTCTCTGGCTCCAAAGGGTCTGGCCTTCCATAGAATGTATCAATCTGTGTTTTAACTTGTTTCCATTGTATCTGGGGATCGCCCGGTATCGCCTCATTAGTATGTTAACTGGTTTCTTTTCACAGTGCTGTCTGGTTTCTGCAACAGTCAAAACTGGTTTCTGCAGTCGTCCCAATATACAATCGCTTTGCAAGCTGTTTGCCTTACAACATGTCCATTTTCCCTGCATTCCTTGCAATCTTCCATTTTGTGTTGGGCAGTGGCCACCCCAGGTGGCTACAGTTTCCTCCAGGTGCTCGAGTTTCCTCCCACAAGTCCCAAAAGATGTGTTTGTTAGGTGAATTGGACATTCTGAATTCTCCCTCTGTGTACCTGAACAGGCACCGGAGTGTGGCGACTAGGGGATTTTCACAGTAGATTTATTGTAGTGTTAATGTAAGCCTACTTGTGACAATAATAAAGATTATTATTACAATCTGCTCCGGTTTTCCAAATCTAGTGCATTATTTGTTTAGTTTTTCAATGGTCTTCTCAGTCATCACTGACTTCGTGATTGTGCCTTCTGGCTATTTTGAATGCATATCCACAATCACGGAAACATGTGACCCTCCAGTGGACCAGCATAATCAATGTGTATTTTCTGCCACAGCTGTGTCGGCCATTCCCACGGATGTAATGATTGTAATGTTGACTGTTCCTTAGTTTTGTACAGGATTGACATTGCCTACTTTACGTTCAATTTGAGAGTCTCAACCTGGCCACTATAAATATCTGTACACCAGTTCCTTCATCCTCACCACATCAGGATGTTCTTCATGTCAAGGACTTTATCACGCAAGCGTGGAGGAATAATCACACAGATTTCCCATAATAAAACTCCATTCTGCCCTGTCAACTCAAATCTTCATGTGGTCTAGGGCTTGAGGTCTGGATTTTTCCTGTGAACATCTGACAATGTTCCTTTTTAGACCAAGCCCATCACCTTCCCCATCATTGGATCAGTTCTTGTGTCTCTCTGAACTTGAGATGAAATCACAGGGTCCATTATCCATGAGCGAAAATACAAAACATTGACAACATGTTCTTCAGGGTCATGTTCGATTTGTAACAACAATCTTTTTTTTTATAAATTTAGAGTACCCAATTATTTTTTCCAATTAAGGGGCAATTTAGAGTGTTCAATCTACCTATCCTGCACATCTTTGGGTTGTGGGGGTGAAACCCACGCAGACACGGGGAGAATGTGCAAACTCCACACGGACAGTGACCCAGGGCGGGGATTCAAACCCGGGTCCTCAGCGCCGTAGGCAGCGATGCTAACCACTGTGCCACCGTGCTGCCCTTTGTAACAACAATCTTGACAAAGATTTAGCATTTATCTGCAGATATGTTTGTGAAGATCAATTTTACAGAATTTCTGCCCCCAAAAAGTCCAGCAAACAAGTCTTCAATGAGCAGCAGTGGATAGTGATCTGCACACAATATTGGGTTAATAATGGTTTTAAAATCTCCACTATTCTCACTAAGCCATCACGTTTCAATACAGGAACTGTTGGTGTTGCCCAATCACTTGTGGCAATTGGTTCAATGACTCCTGTTTGGGTTAATCTCTATTTCTTCTTCAAGTTTTGGCCTAATGCTGTATGGTACATTTCTAGCTTTGAGACATTTTGGTGTACTGTTTGGCTTGATTTTTATGTGTGCCTCAACTCCAGTCATCGAGCCCAGTGAGTCTTCTCATACTTCACCATGGTCCCTGTAACCCACTTCAATGGCAAGCAAGTTTCCCAAACTGTCATTCTTCTTTACTCATGGTTGTAATAAAAAGGTTTTATTTAAACCTTCATCATCAGCAGCTTTACTTAGCCATACATGTGTGGTTGTGTATGTGTTTGTCTATAAGTGTGACAGAGTGAGAGTCCAGTCCCAAGAATCTCCCTTTGCTCCCGATGCCGTCTCTACTATTTTTATCACCAAATTTCTTCTTCATCAATTTTCTTCCCTCAATTAATGTCACCAGTTTTCTCTTCTTTTTTTTTGTTAGCTGCAAAGAGAAAAGGTATGGAAGTGTCCACACTCTGGATTTCTGGATGAGAGGTTTTATTAAGAGGTGTTACTCACACAATCTAAGATGGAGAACTGAAAATCCCGCACAAACACTTTGCTGACGTCACTACACATCAGGTGACATTTTACCAGTAGGAATGTATTTTATGATACCTAACAATATCCTTTCTGGGGATATTGTAGAGCTCCACCTGAGTGGTTGAGGCATCTGAAATACATCTTTAAAATGCCAATTACTTGCACCTTTACAGCTGGTAATATCATAGCTGCTGCTGTAGTTGTGCTGTGCCTCCAGTTGTGGGCTCCTAAAGGGGGTCATTATCCAAGTTCCTCAGAAGCAAATCATAGATCTGCAGGGGTTGCATGAAATATCTGAGGAAGTTGGAAACTCCTTAATATGAAAGAGTCATGCCAGATGCAAGGGAATCTTACATACAGATGGAACAAGATATGTTAAGATCACAAACCACCTGTACATTGATTGAGTGGAAGGATCACCAGTTTGCAAAGGCTTCCACCTGTTGAGTTGGGGCCTTTATAACAACAAGGATGCGATCAATAAATCCTGAACTTGAGAGAAGCCTGCTATTCGAGCCTTGGTCTCTGCATCTGAGATGCCAGGTATGCAGGGAAATTAATATGATCCCCCACGTGAACAAACAGGTTATTAGTTACAGCCTTATGCAACTGTGTGCTGCGGACTGGGCTATACCAGACAAGTCACCAGATAATCCCTGGAAAGATCCTGAGGCATAGAGGTTGTGAGCACCGGTTACCTTCACAGTCACTAATAGCGGTCAATTGATTGTAGCTCTGGTTGTGCTGGTCCATGTGACATATGTCTGTCACCATCTGATAGCTTAGTCTCTGTCACCTTCGCCACTGGCTTTCCATCATATTGAGGTAGGATGCTCAAGGTCTGAACATCCTTTCCACAGGGTAGTACCTGGTAATACTCTCGTTCCTGGTACTGCACCTTCCTGCTGCCATCTCTGACTTCTGGCTGCCAATGTTGACTGGCTTCTATGGAGTCGATGTGCGAGGGTGAAATGCCATCTTGCATCTTCCGTTACATTAACTGCAATGCGTCTTCTGAAGCATGAATCCTTCCCTGGCACTTGGGTGCATGAGACAGTAGGGGAATAAAAACTGCTCTTGGATTCCAGCACACCCATCCTTGGGTTCAAGCAAGATGGTTTAAATTGAATCTTTGCCAATGCTGGAGTTGTTAAGACAACCTTAAAGCCAATTGCATAGTGGTACCTGCACCTCTCCAAAGGCTATCCAAAGAAATGAAACAAGTTCAGAGCTGTTCCTACTAGGTCTAACCTGCACATGTCGTCATCCGGAAACCTGTGATACAAAGATCAGTGGAAGCGATTGCTGATTTATATAGGCAGCTGCCCCCATGAAATGTGAAAGTGCAAACCCCAACTCAGACTCATTCCCACCCCATGAAAATTGTGGGTGACGTGTTCCGAGTTCTAATTTCCGGATGCGTCTGCCAGTGACTCTCTGTCGTAGCAAAAATGCAGGCCCGTGAGTTTCTATTCCAGTCCCAAAAAATGTCAAGCCATATTTGATTCTATGAATTTCTTGGTCCATAATGAAGTCACTGGTTTTAGATTCGTATCTTGACAGCATTATAGAAGCTATCATAAACTATTGTTTAAAACATGGAGAACCTTTTACATAATTAACTGGAATTTCATCATTGAATGAAATATAGGTTAATGACAGGTTCCCTTTCATTTCCATGCGTGATGAATGGGGCAGGTGGAAATCTCAAGTGGCTTCTGCTTTGTAATTCTACTCAGGGCATTGAGAAAATTGAATGGGACGACGAGATCTGTGCCAATGAAAACTCTGCTCAGCCCATGGGAAATAATAAGCTCAGCAACAACATCTTGCATTTAAGTAACATGTTTAATATAGTAAAATCCAGGGCAGCACGGTGGCGCCGAGGTCCCAGGTTCGATCGTGGCCCCGGGTCACTGTCCGTTTGGAGTTTGCACATTCTCCCCATGTCTGCGTGGGTTTTGCCCCCACAACCCAACGATGTGTGGGTTAGGTGGATTGGCCATGCTAAATTGCCCCCTAATTGGAAAAAAAATGAAATGGGTACTCTAGAACATAGAACATAGAACATAGAACGATACAACGCAGTACAGGCCCTTCGGCCCTCGATGTTGCACCGACATGGAAAAAATCTAAAGGCCATCTAACCTACACTATGCCCTTATCATCCATATGCTTATCCAATATATTTTTAAATGCCCTCAATGTTGGCGTGTTCACTACTGTTGCAGGTAGGGCATTCCACGGCCTCACCACTCTTTGCGTAAAAAACCCACCTCTGACCTCTGTCCTATATCTATTACCCCTCAATTTAAGGCTATGTCTCCTCGTGCTAGCCACCTCCATCCGCGGGAGAAGGCTCTCGCTGTCCACCCTATCTAACCCTCTGATCATTTTGTATGCCTCTATTAAGTCACCTCTTAACCTTCTTCTCTCTAACGAAAACAACCTCAAGTCCATCAGCCTTTCCTCATAAGATTTTCCCTCCATACCAGGCAACATCCTGGTAAATCTCCTCTGCACCCGTTCCAAAGCTTCCACGTCCTTCCTATAATGAGGCGACCAGAACTGTACGCAATACTCCAAATGCGGCCGTACTAGAGTTTTATACAACTGCAACATGACCTCATGGCTCCGGAACTCAATCCCTCTACCAATAAAGGCCAACACACCATAGGCCTTCTTCACAACCCTATCAACCTGGGTGGCAACTTTCAGGGATCTATGTACATGGACACCGAGATCCCTCTGCTCATCCACACTACCAAGAATTTTACCATTAGCCAAATATTCCGCATTTCTGTTATTCTTTCCAAAGTGAATCACCTCACACTTCTCCACATTAAACTCCATTTGCCACCTCTCAGCCCAGCTCTGCAGCTTATCTATGTCCCTCTGTAACCTGCAACATCCTTCCGCACTGTCTACAACTCCACCGACTTTAGTGTCGTCTGCAAATTTACTCACCCATCCTTCTGCGCCCTCCTCTAGGTCATTTATAAAAATGACAAACAGCAACGGCCCCAGAACAGATCCTTGTGGTACGCCACTCATAACTGAACTCCATTCTGAACATTTCCCATCAACTACCACTCTCTGTCTTCTTTCAACTAGCCAATTTCTGATCCACACCTCTAAATCACCCTCAATCCCCAGCCTCCGTATTTTCTGCAATAGCCGACCGTGGGGAACCTTATCAAACGCTTTACTGAAATCCATATACACCACATCAACTGCTCTACCCTCGTCTACCTGTTTAGTCACCTTCTCAAAGAACTCGATAAGATTTGTGAGGCATGACCTACCCTTCACAAAACCATGCTGACTGTCCCTAATCATATTATTCCTATCTAGATGATTATAAATCGTATCTTTTATAATCCTCTCCAAGAGGTATTTTAAAAATATAGTAAAATCCAAAGCACTTTGTATTGGCATTATCAAACATAATCTGACACCAAGCTACAGAAGGAGCTATTGGGCTGAATTTTGTGGAGGCAACAGATGGTTAACCGGAAATCCAGGGGCTATCTTGTCTTGACTGTTTCCAGCAGCCTCAACACAATTCTGTGGCAATCACAGCCTGGTGTTGGGGCTCCCATCCCTTTAAGGGATGTGACCCTACCTCCAAGAGCTATCAGCCAATCGGAGGACTGACAGGACTTCAAACCCAGCAATGCCACTCGGAGCAATGGCTATTGCTGGAACTGCAGCTAGCCTGATGTAGCATCATGGATGCTAAACAGGAACCAAGATAAGCGTGGTTAGGATCGTTGAGATAAGTTAGGCAGACCGCATGGGGGGGCGGGGGGGGGGGGGGGGGGGGGGGGGGGGGGGCGCGGGGGGGGGGGGGGGGGAGGGGGGGGGGAGGGGGGGGGCGCGGGTGGTGGCAGTCACTGGTCAGGGCAATGGGGTGTTTCTGGTGTCGGCATAGCCATTCAATCATAGCTGATATTTTCTCATCCCGATTCTCCTGCCTTCTCCCCATAACCCTTGATCCACTTATTGATCAAGAACCTATCTATCTCTGTCTTAAAGACACTCAGTGACTTGGCCTCCACAGCCTTTTGTGGCAAAGACTTCCACAGATTCACCACCCTCTCGCTGAAGAAATTCCTCCTCATCTCTATTTTAAAGGATTGTCCCTTTAGTCTGAGGCTGGGGCCTCGAGTTCTAGTCTCGCCTATGAGTGGAAACTACCTCTCCACATCCACTCTATCTAGGCCTCTCAGTATTCTGTAAGTTTCAATTCAATCCCTCCTCGTCCTTCTAAACGCCATCAACTACAGACCAAGAGTCCTCAACCGTTCCTCATATGACAAGTTCTTCATTCCAGGGATCATTCTTGTGAACCTCCTCTGGACCCTTTCCAAGGTCAGCACATCCTTCCTGAGATACGCGGCCCACAACTGCTCACAATACTCCAAATGGGGTCTGACCAGAGCCTTATACAGCCTCAGAAGTACATCCCTGGTCTTGTACAAAGAACAAAAAACAAAGAAAAGTACAGCACAGGAACAAGCCCTTCGGCCTTCCAAGCCCATGCCGACCATACTGCCCGTCTATACCAAAATCTTCTACACTTCCTGGGTCCGTATCCCTCTATTCCCATCCTATTCATGTATTTGTCAAGATGCCCCTTAAATGTCACTATCGTCCCTGCTTCCACCACCTCCTCCGGCAGCGAGTTCCAGGCACCCACTACCCTCTGTGTAAAAAACTTATCTCGTACATCTCCTCTAAACCTTGCCCCTTGCACCTTAAACCTATGCCCCCTAGTAATTGACCCCTCTACCCTGGGGAAAAGCCTCTGACTATCCACTCTGTCTATGCCCCTTATAATTTTGTAGACCTCTATCAGGTCGCCCTTCAACCTCTGTCATTCCAGTGAGAACAAATCGAGCTTACTCAACCGCTCCTCATAGCTAATGCCCTCCATACCAGGCAACATCCTGGTAAATCTCTTCTGCACCCTCTCTAAAGCCTCCACATCCTTCTGGTAGTGTGGCGACCAGAATTGAACACTATACTCCAAGTGTGGCCTAACTAAGGTTCTATACAGCTGCAACAGGACTTGCCAATTCTTATACTCAATGCCCCGGGCAATGAAGGCAAGCATGCCGTATGCCTTCGTGACTACCTTCTCCACCTGTGTTGCCCCTTTCAATGACCTGTGGACCTGTACACCTAGATTGCTATGACTTTTAATACTATTGAGGGTTCTACCATTCACTGTATATTCCCTACCTGCATTAGACCTTCCACATTTGTCCGGATTAAACTCCATCTGCCATCTCTCCGCCCAAGTCTCCAAATGATCTAAATTCTGCTGTATCCTCTGACAGTCCTCATCACAATCCGCAATTCCACCAATCTTTGTGTCATCTGCAAACTTACTAATCAGACCAGTTACATTTGCCTCCAAATAATTTATATATACTACGAACAGCAAAGGTCCCAGCACTGATCCCTGCGGAACACCACTAGTCACAGCCCTCCGATCAGAAAAGCATACTTCCATTGCTACTCTCTGCCTTCTATAACCGAGCCAGTTCTGTATCCACCTTGCCAGCTCACCCCTGATCCCGTGTGATTTCACCTTTTGTACCAGTCTACCATGAGGGACCTTGTCAACGGCCTTACTGAAGTCCATATAGACAACATCCACTGCACTACCTGCATCAATCATCTTTGTGTCCTCTTCGAAAAACTCTATCAAGTTAGTGAGACACGACCTCCCCTTCACAAAACTATGCTGCCTCTCACTAATACGTCCATTTGCTTCCAAATGGGAGTAGATCCTGTCTTGAAGAATTCTCTACAGTAATTTCCCTACCACTGACCACTTGTATTCTAGCCCTCTCAACATGAATGCTAACATTGCATTTGCCTTCCTAACTGCTGACTAAACCTGCACGCTAACCTTAAGAGAATCGTGAACAAGGACTCCCAAGTCCCTTTGTTCTTTTGATTTCCGAAGCATTTCCCCATTTAGAAAATAGTCTGTGCCTAAATTCCTCCTTCCAAAGTGCATAACCTCACACTTTACCTCATTGTATTTCATCTGCCACTTCATTGCCCACTCTCCTAGCCTGTCCAAATCCTTCTGCAGCCCCCTTGCTTCCTCAAAACTACCTGTCCTTCTACAGATCTTTGTATCATCTGCAGACTTAGCAACAGTGCCTTCAGTTCCTTCTTCCAGATCATTAATGTATATTGTGAAAAGTTGTAGTCCCAGCATTGACCCTGAGGCACACCACTAGTCACCGGCTGCCACCTGAAAATGACCCCTTTATCCCCACTCTCTGCCTTCTGCCAGCCAGCCAATCGTCTATCCATGTCAGGATCTTACCCTCAACACCACGGGCTTCTAACTTATTTAACAGTCTCCTATGCGGCTCCTTGTCAAAGGCCTTCTGGAAATGTAAATAAATCATGCCCATTGGTTCTCCTTTGTCTAACTTCCTTGTTACCTCCTCAAAGAACTCTAACAGATTTGTCAGACACGACCTCCCTTTGACAAAGCCGTGCTGACTCAGTCCTATTTTATCATGCACTTCCAAGTACTTTGCGATCTCATCTTTAATAACAGACTCTAAAATCTTACCAATGACCGAAGTCAGGCTAACCGGCCTATAATTTCCCGTCTTCTGCCTCCCTCCCTTCTTAAACAGGGGTGTTACATTAGCCACTTTCCAGTCCTCTGGGAACCTTCCTGCCTCCAGTGATTCCTGAAAGATCATCACCAACGCCTCCACAATTTCCTCAGCCAGCTCTTTTTGGACCCTGTAGTGTAGTCCATCTGGTCCAGGTGATATATCCACTTTCAGACCTTTCCATTTCCCCAGAACCTTCTCCTTAGTAATGGTCACTGCACTCACCTCTGCCCCCTGATTCTCCCGGAGCTCTGGCATCCCACTGGTGTCTTCCACTGTGAAGACTGCCGTCCATTTTTGTTTTAAATAAATTTAGAGCACCCAATTATTTTTTTAAAATTAAGGGGCAATTTAGTGATGCCAATCCACCTACCCCGCACATCTTTGGATTCTGGGGGTGAGACCCACGCATACACGGGGAGAATGTGCAAACTCCACACGGACAGTGACCTGGGGCCAGGATCGAACCTGTGTCCTCTGCGCTGTGAGACAGCAGTACTAACCACTGTGCCACCATGCTGCCCTCAACAACTTTCAATTTAAAAAAAAGTCTTCGGCAGGATTCTCAGGTCGCTGACGCTGAAATCGCATTCGGCAATCGGCTGGACAATCCCCATTTCCAACCGAATCAGGGACGGTGCTGCTTTCGCAATGCTCCGTGCCCTCCAAAGCGGTGTACTCGGAGAGGACGCCGCGCGCCGTACTGACGGCCTCAGGACATTGGCTGAGGCCCACCTCCTGATGCACCATTCCCGACCAGCTGAGCTCCCAACAGTGTCAGTTGCGTGTGGTCTCATGTGGTGGCAAGTCGGCATGGCGGCTACGGACTCAGGATAGATCCACGGGCAGGGGGGACTTTGCCAGTGCCTGGGGGCCTGGGGCGTGCGAACCGGCTGGTGCCACACTGCATGGCACAGCCGCTGTCAGGCGCATGCGCGGCCACGAACCCGGCAATTCTCCGGGCCGTATCGGCAGCTCGAGTCGGGTACTCTATTCTGCTCAGCTGCTAGCCCCCCACTAAACGGAGGACCGGGGTCCATTTTACGCCATTGTTTCTGTCGTAAAACGTCACCGTTCCCACAACGGCATGAGGACTTAGCCTCAAAATCGGAGAATCCAGCACCAGATCTCCATCTGAAATAAAAACAAAAAAAAGAGAGAAAAGACAAATTAATAGCAGACCCACTCCAACGATTGTTGATTGTTTTGATCTCCCATCCAAATAATGGTGCTGGCTTCCTACTGTGACCAAAGAGGGATCAGCAATTATTGGAACACAAGCAGAGGTGCAGGAAATTCTTGGCTGATGCACCTCACGACCAGTAATGAAAAATCTCACACTAGAAATGTTGTGCTGGATTCTCCGCTCCCTGATGCCGTAATTGTGTTTGGCGCCGGGGCGGAGAATACATTTTGACGCCAATATCGGGAGCGGCATTGGCTTTTGTATTCACCGCCCCCTGAAAAGCATCCACGGCCCGCGATGCCCCATCCCCGACCGGCCGGATTCCCGACGATGTGTGTTACGTGTGCTCACACCGTCCGAAGACCTCGCATGGCGGCTGCGGACCCAGTCCGTCACCACCACAGTCGGGGGAGGGACGATCCGTGGACAGGGGAGGGTTCATTCAGGGCTGGGGGCACTGTAGGCTGGTGGTTCAGGTCGCGTGAGCGGCTGAAGGGGGGTACTACTTTTGCGGTCTGGGTGCGCGGGCTGAGTCCGCCATGAAGCATGAAACGGCCGCTGCAGCTGCCGCCATGCGCATGCCTGGCTACAGAACCAGAAACGCTCAGGGCCATATCGGCAGCTAGAGCTGCCTACCCGCTAGTTCCCAGCAAAATGCGCAATCGGTGGCGATTTAAAGACCACCGTTTTCATGCCAGCGTGGGGACTTAGGGCAAGATTCTCCATTACAGCGGCAGAGTGTTGACGCCGTCATAAACCAAAGATTTAAACGCTGGAGTGTTTTACGACGGCGTCAGCTGGCCGCGAGGAGCAGCGTTCCTGCGGCACACAAGGGGCCATCATGTGCAACGCGAGAATCGCAGGGGAAGGGGCCCCAGAGCGGCGTCGGATACGCGGGTTGTATCGCATCAGTTGCGCGAGCGGCGCTCACTGTCGATGTTCGCAAGATGGCCACCGCCGTGCTGCCCGGAGGTTTCGGGACCACGACCTCGACATGCTCCTGGACATGGTGGAGGAGAGGAGGGCGGTCCTGCGCCCCGGACTGGGCCGCCACAGCCCGCGCAGCACCGTCTGGTGTACGTGGAGGGAGGTGGGCCATGCCGCCAGTGCCATGGGGCACACCCCATGGAGCAGCAAACAGTGCCGCAAAAAGCTGCATGACCGAATGAGGACAGCCAGGGTGAGTACACAGCAACATGCCCCTGGCACCACCACTCCTACCCCCAACGCATGTGAAACGCCACCCCCCCCCCCCCCCCCCCCCCCGCCCCCCACAGGACGACGGCACAACCCCTCCCTGACCCATATGGGGCTGCATCCACCTATGCCAGCCGCACTGGCTGGGGGCCCCGTGCTCCAATGCCATCATAAACCCATCAGCTGTGCTGCATGCGGTGGACCGCCTAATACTGATGTTTGTTTCCCCCCCCCACTCCACATCCTCACCCCAACCCCCACTACACCCCCTCACCCAGCCCCCCCACTCCACCCCCTCACCCCTGCCCCCCACTCCACCCCTCACCCCAACCCCCACTCCACCCCCATCACCCCAACCCCCACTCACCCCTCACCCACCCCCCCACTCACCCCCTCACCCCACCCCCACTCCACCCCTCACCCCACCCCCCATTCCACCCCCTCACCCCAACCCCCACTCCACCCCTCACCCCACCCCGCCACTCACCATCCACCTCCCTCACCCCAACCCCACTTCCACCACCCTCACCCCACCCCCCCACTCCACCCTCACCTCACGAAACCCCGACCCCCACTCCACCCCCTTCACCGCAAGCCCCCATTCCACCCCCAGCAACAACCAGCCCCCACTCCAACCCCTCACCCGGCCCCCCCACTCCACACCCTCACCGAGCAACATCCCCCCACTCGCAACATCCTCAACCCAGCCCCCCACCACACCCCCTCACCCCGCACCCACTCCACACCTCAAACGCGCCAGCCCTCCACTCCACCCCCTCACCCAGCCCCACCACAACACCCCGCACCCAGCCCCAACTCCACCCCCTCACCCCACCCCCCCACTCCACCCCCTCACCCCAGCCCCCCCACTCCACCCCCTCACCCCTGCCCCCCACTCCACCCCCTCACCCCACCCCCCCACTCCACCCCCTCACCCCTGCCCCCCACTACACCCCCTCACCCAGCCCCCCCACTCCACCCCCTCACCCCTGCCCCCCACTACACCCCCTCACCCAGCCCCCCCACTCCACACCCTCACCCCCGCACCCCACTCCACCCCCTTAACCTCAGCCCCCACTCCACCCCCTCACCCCAGCCCCCCACTCCACTTCCTCACCCCTGCCCCCCACTCCACCCCCTCACCCAGCCCCAACTCCACCCCCTCACCCCAGCCCCCCACTCTACCCCCTCACCCCAGCCCCCCACTCCACATCCTCAACCCAGCCCCCCACCACACCCCCTCACCCCAGCACCCCACTCAACCCCCTCACCCCAGACCCCCACTCAACCCACTCACCCCAGCCCCCCACTCAACCCACTCACCCCAGCCCCCCACTCCACCCCCTCACCCCAGCACCCCACTCCACCCCCTCACCCAGCCCCCCACCACACACCCTCACCCCAGCACCCCACTCCACCTCCGCACCCCAGCACCCTACTCCACCCCCTCACCCCAGCCCCCCACTCCACCCCCTCACCCCAAGCCCCCATTCTACCCCCTCACCCAGCCCCCCACTCCACCCCCTCACCCAGCCCCCCTATTCCACACCCTCACCCCACCCCCCACTCCACCCCTCACCCCAAGCCCCCATTCCACCCCCTCACCCAGCCCCCCACTCCACCCCCTCACCCAGCCCCCCCACTCCACACCCTCACCCCAGCCCCCCACTCCACATCCTCAACCCAGCCCCCCACCACACCCCCTCACCCCAGCACCCCACTCCACACCCTCACCCCAGCCCTCCACTCCACCCCCTCACCCAGCCCCCCACCACACCCCCTCACCCCAGCCCCCCACTCCACCCCCTCACCCCAGCCCCCCAACTCCACCCCCTCACCCCAGCCCCCCACTCTACCCCCTCACCCCAGCCCCCCACCACACCCCCTCACCCCAGCACCCCACTCCACCCCCTCACCCCAAGCTCCCACTCCACCCCCTCACCCCAGCCCCCCACTCCACCCCCTCACCCCAACCCCCCACTCCACCCCCTCACCCCAACCCCCCACTCCACCCCCTCACCCCAAACCCCACTCCACCCCCTCACCCCAAGCCCCCACTCCACCTCCTCCCCCCAGCCCCAACTCCACACCTTCACCCCAGCCCCCCACTCCATCCCCTCACCCCAGCCGCCCACTCCACCCCCTCACCCAGCCCCCCACCACACCCCCTCACCCCAGCCCCCCACTCAACCCCCTCACCCCAGCCGCCCACTCCACCCCCTCACCCCAGCACCCCGCTCCACCCCCTCACCCGAGCCCCGCACTCCGCCCCTTCACCCCAGCCCCCCACTCCACCCCCTCACCCAGCCCCCCCACTCCACACCCTCACCCCAGCCCCCCACTCCACCCCCTCACCTCAGCCCCCCACTCCACCCCCTCACCTCAGCCCCCCACTCCACCCCCTCACCTCAGCACCCCACTCCACCTCCTCACCCCAGTGAGTGGAATACCATGCCCGGCAAATGTCTCCTTGCAGGCCTTGATGACAGTCCTTGATGTGAGGTCTGACAGCTTCACAACTTCCGGGTAACTCGAGAAGTAGTCAATTATAAGCACGTAGTCACGCCCATTGGCGTGAAAAAGGTTGATTCCCACCTTAGACCACAGAGACGTCATGATCTCGTGTTGCTAGAGTGTTTCTTTGGGCTGAGCAGGGTTGAAATGCTGGCAAGTCGCACAATTGAGGACCATGTTGGATATGTCCTCGTTGATGCCGGGCCAATAGACTGCCAGCCAGGCCCTGCACCTGCATTTCTCGATACTGAGGTGTCCCTCATGGATTTGTTTGAGCACTAAGCTCTGGAGGCTGCGAGGAATAACAATGCGACCCAGCTTGAGGAGGATCCCCTCGACAACTGTTAGGTCATCCCTGACATTAAAGAGTGGGGGCATTGCCCTTTCTGCCAACCATTTGCAAAGTGATGTATGACCCACTGCAGAGGAGGATCCTTGGCAGTCTCTTCTCGAATGTCGACGACTCATTTGTTGGATGCTGGGAGGGTGCTGGCTCACAGTTGCACCTGTGCCTCAATTTGGCGGATGAAGTCGACCTGTTCACAGGGCGAGGTGATGGCGCGAGACAGGGCATCCGCAATGATTAGCTCCTTGCCCGGTGTGTATGCTAACTCAAAATCGTACCAGCGGAGTCAAAGGGGAATGCGCTGAAGCCTGGGCATCATGTCATTCAAGTCCTTGTGAATGATATAGACTAGGGATCTGTGGTCAGTCTCCACTGTCAACGTTGGTAGACCGTGAGGCGCGATTCTCCGATGTCACGCCGGTTGGGAGAATAGCATCCGCGCCAGTTTTTCACGCGACGACGGTCCGACGCGCTCCCGCGATTCTCCCAAACGGTGAAATCGGTTCCGTCGTGTTCCACGCAGCAAAACCCGGAGAATCGCCCAAGGCACCCAAAACGGAGACTCTCCGGAACCCCTGCTATTCTCCGGCCCGGATGGGCCAAAGTCCCGACAGCGTGACCCCAGTTCACGCCGTCGCCATCCACACCTGCTTTTTAAAGTCGTCAGCCAGTCGTGCTGGATGACGCGAGAAGTGAGGAGGTGAGCGGACCGTCCCGGAGTCTCCGCAGACTGGGGAAGGCATCCCCGAGAACGCAACGGCCAGTGGGGGGGAGAGGGAGCGAGTAGTGGGGGGGGGGGGGGAGAGGGAGTAGTGGGGGGGAGTGGGAGTGAGTAGTGGGGGGGGGGGAGAGGGAGTGAGTAGTGGCGGGAGGGGGAGAGGGAGTGAGTAGTGGGGGGAGGGGGAGAGGGAGTGAGTAGTGAGAGGGAGGGGGAGAGGGAGTGAGTAGTGGGGGGAGGGGGGAGAGGGAGTGAGTAGTGAGAGGGAGGGGGAGAGGGAGTGAATAGTGGGGGGAGGGGGCAAGGGAGGGAGTGGAGGTGGGAGGGGGGAGAGGGAGTGAGTAGTGGGGGGAGGGGGCAAGGGAGGGAGTGGAGGTGGGAGGGGGGAGAGGGAGTGAGTAGTGGGGGGAGGGGGCAAGGGAGGGAGTGGAGGTGGGAGGGGGGAGAGGGAGTGAGTGTAGTGGGTCGTCCACCCCCGGATGCAACATCTCAGCCGCCCTGCCATGGCAGGACGGTGACGAGGATGCTGCCGCTGGTTGCCGTGTGGCTGATGGCCACAGCCCACTGACGCACTGGTGAGGAGGACGTGTTGTTAACTGCCCGTTGGACGCAGAAAGTGACCAGGGGTTAGGCTGCCCGCGTGTCAGCCGCACGACCAGGCCACCGGGACACACAGGTATCCTGTGACAGGCAGCTGCCGAGGTGTCGAATAACGTCCGTCTAACATGTCGTTTCTCTGCCCCCCACCACCCTCTGTAGGTGACCATGTATTCTAACCGAACGGCGATGTTCAGCGCAGTGGTTGGGGTCGCAGCATTGCAGTTGGCCATCCAGCAGCGTCCACAGCCACACCCCACAGTGGATGCAGGGGCAGCTGCAGCAGCAGCGGGAATGGCCGCGGAGTGGCATGTCGTCGCCGTACAGGCCACAGGCACTCTTGGCCGCTATGTCCAGGGGGTTGCCGAGGGGAACATTGACCCCCAAACGCTGAGGAAGGCACAGGATGCGGGCACTGATGTCGAGCAGCATGGGGGGGAGGAGGAGGAGGAGGCATTGATGGTGGAGCCAAGGCGCCAGAGGCGACAATCGAGGCCTAGGGTGTACCGTGGCCGGATCTCTTTCGAGACAATGCCCGACATCACCTGCAGTAGGAGACTCCGGTTCAGCAGGGAGACGGTCGCACATATCTGCCACCTCGTGGCACACCTCGCCCCACGTGGAACGGGAGGAGGACACGTGATCCCGGTTGCCGTCAAGGTGACGGTGGCACTTAACTTTTATGCTACTGGCTCCTTCCAGTCTCCGAGTGGGGATCTATCCGGGATATCGCAGGCATCGGTCCACAGGTGCATCCGGGACGTGACCGACGCCCTGTTCGCCATCTCCGATCGCTACATCACCTTTCCCGAGGACCAAGCAAATCAAGAAGCACAAGCCCTTGGATTTGCCAACGTGGCTGGAATACCGATGGTCCAGGGAGTGATTGATGGTGTTCACATCCCCATGCGCCCGCCTGACGGCAACAGGGAAGTGTTCACTAACAGGAAGGGGACATACTCGATCAACATCCAGGTGGTATGCGACCTCCACAAGAGGATCATGCAAGTGTGCGCAAGGTTCCCAGGGAGTGTGCATGATGCGTACATTCTTGCGCAGTCGTTCATCCCTGCTATGTTTGAGGGACGGCCCCCCTGGCTTAGGGGCTGGTTGCTGGGCGACAGGGATTATCCACTGAGGTCTTGGCTGATGACGCCCATACGAAGGCCTCAGACCAATGCGGACACCCTATACAATGAGGCCCATGCAGCAACCAGGGGTGTGGTGGAGCGCTGCTTTGGTCTGCTGAAAATGAGATTCAGGTGCCTGGACCACTCCGGAGGGGCCCTGCAGTACCAGCCCGACAGGGTCGCTCGCATTGCCGTGGTCTGCTGTGCGCTGCACAACACCGTGATGCAGAGGGGAGATGCCCTGGTGGAGGAGTCGGAGGAAGAAGCCACTGGCAGTGGTGCCAACGCTGAGGAGGAGGAGGAGGAGGAGGTTAAGGAGGAGGAGGAGGTGGAGGAGCTGGAGGAGGAGGAGGAGGAGGTGAAGGAGGAGGAGGAGGAGGAGGAGGAGGAGGAGGTGGAGGAGGTGGAGGAGGTTGGTGGTGCGTTGGGCGCAGCACACAGACAGGACCCGGGTGCTGGTAATGTCCAGGAGGCTGCACGACGGCACCGGCGAGGACAGCGGGCACGCAACGCCTCGGTGGCAGCAAGATTCACATATCGTGTGCGACGGCATCGCTGAACACTACCACTACCACCTGCATCGCTAGTCGCGCAGACATACAGCACACAGCTCCCACCACCACACACACCCCCCCCCCTCCCCCCCCCCCCCCCCCCCCCCCCCCCCCCCCCCCCACAACCCCGCTCCGCGTACACTGCTCCACTTCGAGATCACCCGTACCACTGCGGCACAACGGTATGGCACGACATTGATGGCTGTGTCAGTGGGTGTGATCAGTGCCATGTTGAATGATGACAGCCCGCTCTGCGATGAGCTGTGAGCTCAGATTCGTTAGACAAAGTCTGACTCATGGCAATAGCTGAACCATCCATCTCGGTGGTCGCTGAGTTTGTCAGCGACACTCCATCACGTGCCTGCGTAGGGTAGCTGGCGTCGGAGTGCCGAGGACTACGGTGTCCGACTCACCCGTGCCAACTTACTCTGTGTCCCTCTTCATTGCCTTACGTTTAAGTGAATCCCCAGATGGCGGACTGCTGAGAATCACGCCCCGCGACATGTCTCTCCATCGGCACTCGATTCCTGGGGCGACCCGGCCTTGATGGGCCAGGCTGCTCTGCCGGCGTTTCGGATGACGTGGTGCCACCCTGCTCTGCCCGCTGCCCACCCGATGCACCAGGGATGGGACGGGGGGGGGGGGGGGGGGGAGGCTGAGCGTTCAGGAACGTCCCGTGATGGAGTTAATGGGACGGGCCCCGGAACCTCCTCCTCCCTCGGGGAGCCCGGTGGCCCCCGGGCCTCACTGTGGGACGGAGGTGCGAGCGGGGAGGTGCCCCGTCACCCCACCGACACCTGGTGCTGCCAGTCCTGGAGGCCTGCAATGGTATCGACCAGGGTCCGAAGGTTCGCAGAGACGGAGTCCAGGGAGTGAGACATTCCCGCCAGGGACTGTGCGACCTCAACCTGTCTGTGCGCGAAGCCATCCAGCACGTGCGTCAGGCGGTCGATGCTCTCCGCGACTGACTGCTGGGATTGTGCCATGGCCTGCTGGGACTGTGCCATGGCCTGCTGGGACTGTGCCATGGCCTGGTGAGACTCGGTCAGGGCCCGTAGCGCGCTGGCAATGTCATGTTGGCTCTGGCGCATTGCTGCCTTTGAGAGGGCAACCCTGTCCAGGGCCATGGATGACGCGTGGACATTAAGCCCAATGCCTTGCATAACCTGACCCATGGCCGAAACCGTTTCACCCATTGCCTCGGCCGCGGACGCCACCCGTGCGGTGTCGGCCTGGGTGGCTGCCATGAGCGGCACCACTCCCTGCTCCTGGACGTGGTTTGACTCCTCTAACTGCGTCTGCAGCTGCTGGACTGCCACGTCTGCGCCGGGTGCAAACCGCACTTCTACCGCCCCGAACGTGCGCATCTGATCAAGGCATCCCGCCCCTTTGAACGTGTTCAGTATAGACTTCAAGGGTCCCCTCCCCTCCAACAACCGTAACACACATTTCCTGAGTGTTATCGACAAGTACTCCCACTTCCCTTTCGCCATTCCCTGTCCCGACATGACCACAACAACCGTCATAAAGGCCCTCCTATCCATCTTCGCCCTGTTCGGTTACCCCGCGTACATCCACAGCGACCGGGGGTCCTCCTTTATGAGCGACGAACTGCGTCAGTTCCTGCTCAGCAGGGGCATAGCCTCTAGCAGGACGACCAGTTATAACCCCCGGGGTAACGGTCAGGTCGAGCGGGAGAATGGCACCATTTGGAAGACCATTCTGCTGGCCCTACGGTCCAGAGAGCTCCCTGTTCCCCATTGGCAAGAGGTCATCCCCGACGCCCTTCACTCAATCCAGTCTCTCCTCTGTACTACCACTAATCAAACACCTCATGAACGCCTTCTTGTTTTCCCCAGGAAGTCGTCCTCAGGATCCCCTCTCCTGACTTGGCTGGCCACCCCCGGGCCCATCTTGCTCCGGAAGCATGTGCGGGTGCACAAGTCCGACCCGTTGGTTGAGCGAGTCCAGTTACTCCACGCCAACCCGCAATATGCGTACGTGGAGTATCCCGATGGTCGGCAGGATACGGTCTCACTCCGGGACCTGGCACCCGCCGGCGTGTGGCCTTCTCCCCCTACATCAACACCTCCCCCCCCCAACCCCAATTCCCCCCAGCACCCCCCACGCCCCCACGGCCCAGCGCATATACCCCCCCATCCCCGATTACAGCGTCTCCACCACCGGCCCGGGGTACGGAGACACATCTACGACCGACGCTCCCGGAGGCAAGGAACTAAACTTGCTCTTATTCATGACTGATTGTTTCTGAGTTTTCCTTTTCCCACCACAGTTCTTGGCAACAAGGATGGGATCCCGTGTTTGAGATAGACACTGGGAGATTCCGGGGAGGCGTTAGCCCTGACGCCTTGAGGGCTTTTCACCTCGTTTCAAACGCTTCAATTGGCCATCAGCGTGAGAGGACCAGGAATTACTGTGTCACCTCAGCACCGGGATCCGGACTGAAATCTGTGGTAAGGAATTGCTCTATTATTAATTATAGACAGTGGTGAACAGTCTCACAGTGACGGGTGGATTTAGACTTGGATCTATCAAACAGGTTGGACCTGTAAAAATACCTAAACGGTAGGTATTGGTTTGCTGGTTTAGGAAAACCAAGCCACCTAAGCGGACGCGCATAAGTGCGGGAGCCTCCGGAGGAAAATCAAGTCACAAGGGTTAAGGTCGCTGTGAGTCTGGGTCACAAGTAAGAGACCGGTCATGGGTAATAGCAATGGGAAAAAACAAACAAATGCTGCAAGTTTAAATAGCCCTAATATACGATACATGGTTACTAATTATGGACAAGACTCGGTGAGTCAAGTTAAAATGTGGGTGAAGGAGTGTGGTTTTCCTGAAGGCGGAAGTTTTAGTTTAAGACAATTGTAATTATTAAAAACTCAGTTAGAACAGAGGGCAAAAGAAAGTGGAAAGAAAAGCAAAAGGAAAAGAGAAACAATAAATTGGGCGGCTTATGGTATGTGGAAAACAGAGGCAGAAATAAGAAATAGACGATCACAGGCGAAACCCAAAGAAACTGCAAATAAAACCAACTCCCTTCAGTGTGTTAAGTCTATTTCAGGTCATCTCATTCCGGATGATCCCGACCTGGATGGCTGCCTCCCGCGCCCAACGGCTCCTCCACAAGTGGCCCCCACGAACCCAGGCCAACAGTCGCGACCGAGCCCTCCACCATATAGTGAACCCCCTCGGGGAACGCCTGAGACGTCCATGGGAACTCTACCGTCAGGAGCTGACCGTCACCCCCTTTACCCAGATATCAGTACCATGACTACATCTGACTCCCCAGTAGCTCACCATACCTGGAGTAAGGCGTCGTGCAGACCTAAATCTGCCCTTCCAGATGCACCAGAACCGTTTAATTATCACAAAGGCGACGAAGAAAGGGAAGGAGACAGTAAATTTCTCGGCAATGTCCTCAATGCTCCAATGATAGAGGTGGCGGGCCCGGAAGGACAACCGATACTTGTCCACAGACCGTGGACAATGAAAGACATTGAATGTGCCTATGAACAACTCCCGGATCCCAGAGAAGCGGGAGGCCAGAAATTTGCAGGCGAGGTACGCAAGTTCTGCCTCGAGTTTCGCCCCACGTCTCATGAGATGCGGCGATTATTGGGGAGGAAATTGGGCGCAGACATCTCCAAGATCCGATACAATTGGCCAGATGATAATGTACGAGCTCGCCAAGTTCAACCAGACCATGCAGATAATGTGCCTTATAACGCCTTTATTACAGGTCTGGTGGACGCCTGTCAAACTGCCTGTCCGGTAAGAATGGACATGACAAAAATTGCCATGTGTACGCAGCGTGACGGTGAAACTGTGTCCCAGTACCTGACCCGGCTCACAGAAGTCCATAACGCTCATAGTGGACTTACACCACCAGCTGACATGAATATAGCTGAAGTGACTCAGTATGAGGCACATCTGCGGAACAGTTTTATGAATGGATTAAGTGAGGACATCGCTAAGAAGGTGCAAAATACATGTATTACATTGGACACAGGGAAACTCAACTTTAATCTAACAACACGCCATACATGCTGAAAAGCTACTGACACAAGAAAAGGCGAAGCGGAACAAAAGGAGGGAGGATCAGAGTCACCAAGCACAGCTAACTATGATGCAGATGGTGACACAGGTTGCAGAAGGTCAGCAACGAGGAAGAGGAAAAGGACGGACAAGAGGAAGAGGCAGGGGAGGTCGAGGGCGAGGACGCGGTCAGACGGATGGGTGTTTCACGTGCGGAAGCAAGGACCACTGGGCAAGAGACTGACCAACAAAGAGACAAGAAGGGCCAAGAGGCGATGATGACAATGGTAATTGACAAAGGGGAGGAGAGGACGATGGAGGTATGCCTGAAGGAGAGGGTGAGTCCAAAACCTTGACGCTTTGCAATGAAGAACCGCTTAAGCTAACCTCTTGTACTAACGTTCTTGAAAACTTTACACAGACTATAGAGAGTGTGATGCACGAATCCAAGGAGTTAAATTTGACACCAGACCTCTGAGTATATTTATGAATGGAGATTGACTCCAGCGGCAGTGAGTTCAGTAAACCGAGCACTCGTGGGAGAAGCACGCAAACGCGTTAACCCTATTAACACTGACTTTATGTCCGAGGAGAATCTGCACTGCACCGCACACATTCACTTGGGGGGACCAGATAGTCGATATGAGAATGAATGGCTCGGGAAGTTGCAAACGTCTGAGGTGCTGCTGATACGGGAGTTATATTGGGATGAGCATAGGTGCGCTGCAAGTATAGACCTGTCTAGAATACGTCTGAGATCGGGAGTACCACACCCCTTTACAATAGAAGGGTCACACCCCCATGTATCGTTAGCGAAAGGGCGCAATAGATAATGGAAAGATTTGGGACCGTGGGTCCTTAAAAATCTCCAAGTCAATGATTGGACACTGCTTTCAGACACAACTGTGTGGTTCAGTACGAGTATGCAAGCTTATAAAAAGAATCTTAACTGGCTATCTCAGACAGAGAGAGTGGTGGAAATAGTCCCCACCTCGGACCAGAGCCATAGGGGAACAACCTGGAGTTTTGTACAAATTACTGCCGATGACCCGCGACTGCAGACAGTTCTGGGGAAACTTTGGGCAAAGAGAAAACATACTGTGGTTGAAAAGGTGTACCATACTTAACCGCGCCACTCTTCTTCCCACCGCAGGTGATGGGGAACCACATGATTGTGTTGCTCTAACTAATGAAGTTTGTAGTCCGTGACCTGACTTGCAGGATACCCCCCTACAAAATCCCGACATGGAACTGTTTGTGGATGGGTCTGCGTTCAGAGATCGAGAAGCGGGCCAGAACTGTGTGGGGTATGCCATAGTCACATCACACAACATACTAAAAGCAGAGCCACTTCCTAGACACCTCTCCGCACAAGCTGCGGAACTGATAGCCCTTACAGAAGCATGTAAACTTGCAGAAGGCAAGTCCGTTACTATCTACACAGATAGTAGATATGCCTTTGGAGTGACTCATGATTTCAGAACCTTGTGGAAACATAGGGGATCCTTAACATCAACAGGCAAACCAATCACGCACCATGGGCTGATTTCTGATCTCTTGGACGCAGTCCTCTTACCTAAGTGTATTGCAGTCTGTAAGTGTGACGCATATACAGGGAAAACCGATCCAGTCTCACAGGGAAATGCAAGGGCGGATGCGGCAGCGAAAGCAGCAGCGTGAAAACCTATCAGTGATAATGTAAACATGCCAATGCTAACAGTTCCTATCCCTGATGTGGAGATGCCGGCGTTGGACTGGGGTGAGCACAGTAAGAAGTCTTACAACACCAGGTTAAAGTCCAACAGGTTTGTTTCAAACACGAGCTTTCGGAGCACGGCTCCTTCTTCAGAAGAAGGAGCCGTGCTCCGAAAGCTCGTGTTTGAAACAAACCTGTTGGACTTTAACCTGGTGTTGTAAGACTTCTTACTGAGTTCCTATCCCAACAGCGGACATACAAGACCTGCAAACACAAGCCTCACGGGACGAAAAGAAAGAATGGTCAAAGGCAGGGGGTAAGGTAAAAGAAGGGGTATGGTACGGCCCCAATGATAAGCCATGTCTACCGAGAGCGTTATTTCCTCATTATGCTAAGTTGACACACGGCAAGGACCATGTGTCAAAAGGAGGGATGTTCAAGAATATCGCTGCACATTGGTACATTGAGGCTTTACTAGTTACTCCCAGAAGTTTTGTGAGCGATGTGTTATTTGTGCTACCAATAATGTGGGGAGAGGAATTAAGATAAGCCCAGGGGCGCACCCAGAACCACTGAGAGCCTTCGAGCATATTCAAATGGACTTTATTGAGCTATCCCCAAGTGAAGGGAAGAAATTCTGCCTAGTAATGGTTAACATGTTCTCTAAGTGGGTAGAGGTGTTCCCTACAGCCAAACAAGATGCTAGTGCAGTAACCAAGGCCCTGTTAACTGAAATCATTCCACGATGGGGCATCCCAGAGAAAATCAGCAGTGATAATGGCACGCCATTTGTAAACCAGGCTCTTAAGCAGGTAGGAGAATACATAGGCATTGATCTAAGGCAACACTGTGCATACCATCCAGCGAGTGGAGGAGCGGTAGAAAGGGAAAATGCCACTCTGAATAATAAGCTAGCAAAGTGTTGCGATGAAATGGGAATACCATGGACGAAAGCCCTGCCCGTAGTACTAATGTACATGAGGACTAGGGTCAGAGGTAGAGCCAATTAAAGTCCATTTGAAATATTATTCGGCAGACCACCCAACACTGGAATTGGGCCAAAACCCATCGCGAGGACCCTGACTAGCCATTGTGACGATGAAATGTTACGTTACTGTACAAAACTCTCTGTCATTTTATCTCAGGTGCAAGCTCAAGTGAAGGAAGCCCTGCCACGACTGGCTGAGGGGAAGAGCTGGAGAGCTAGACGGTGGCTGGGACCATTCCAGGTGCTCCTTGTGACGCAGACAGCGATAAAGGTAGCAGAAAGAGCAACGTGGATTCACGCTAGTCATTGTAGGCGGGTGCCGGAGCCCCAGCTCACACCGGACAAGTCAACATGAAAGGGGTAATGTCGTTATCATGATGCTTATGCCGGAACTGGTAATGGGAAAAGCGTATTGGGCTGGAGAGGTTACAGTGACATTAACCAGAGGAGAGACACATTTACGTGTGACCCGTGGCCCTATGACTCTAAATACTTGCGAGATGATAAGTGCTTATGCCGAGACCCCTGTGGCCCATACAACTGGAACCTGGTGGTGGCGACCACGGCGAAAGGACTCCCCAAAACTGGACCATGCATCTGCCAATGCCTACAGAAAGCAGCTATAGCAAACCTGTCCCGCAGTTACCGGATGTTGAAACTATCTGACCCAACAGCAGCAAGGGAATAAGTTGACTTAGAGGAGGCAAACCAGTGGATACCTCCATTCGAGAATGAACTGTCAATAGACTAATCTTCTGTATCATATAGCTATAATGACAACCTGTTTCCCATTTTATGTACCAAAGATTAATGATGGTATTATTGAAAAATCTACAGGAGTACGGTGATACCTGATATATGTTCTTTGAGCAAACATTTGTTTAACAATAAGGGAATGTAGATACTGCTTAGGTGACTGGCTGCGATTAAAATTTTGATAGATGTTGTCATTAGGATGACAAAAAGGAGGGAATTGTAATGGACAATTTTAATACTTAATATTGAATAACTGCTTAATAGTGTGATTAACTAAAGCTGCAGGCGTTTGTGTGTGTGTGCAAGTTTAGAGAGAGAGAGAGAAAAACTGATATCCCAGCTGTCTGAAGGTCGAGAAAGTAAAGTTAGGAGAAAAACAGCTCCTTATATGGAATGGAGATTTACTTGTATCTTTTGAATGAATAAAGACTGAAGGTTGAGGCGCTCGGCACGCTTTCCTCTCTCTCCTGTAGAGAAAGGAAGGTGTCCTCTGCAGAGCTAAGAAATGAGCTAAACTTGCTCTTATTCATGACTGATTGTTTCTGAGTTTTCCTTTTCCCACCACAACACTCTACTACAATAAGTAAACTAACTCTAACTATCTAGACAAGGCTAGTTCTGATCCACATGTAGAATGTGCTGACTGATACACCGACTTTCACTACAGTTGTCACCAGTGGGAAGCAGCGGAGTGCTGATGCCTCGTGTGTTTTATAGTTGGAAGCCTCCCTCTGGTGTTCTGTCTGGTGATTGGTTGTGTTCTTTTCTGTATTTTGACTGGCTCACCTGGGTGTCTGTCACTGCCTGTTTTTACCTCATGATGTGGATGGGTGCATATTATGAGAACGGCGGCACCTTGGACTCCCCCCGTTCCGTCCCTGGTGCACCTGGTGGACAGCGGGCAGAACAGGGTGGCACCACGCCATCCAGGACACCCGAAGAGTAGCCTGCCCATCCAGGTCAGGCCGACCCAGGAAACGAGTGCCAACGGGGAGCTGGGTCACAGGGCAGGAGTCTCAGCAGCCCGCCTCCACTGCTGCTGTACCGTTTGGGGAACCATAAAGATGTAGTGGTAGGGCCCGTAAGGCCAGGAAGTTAGACACCTAGTAAGTTGGCATGGGTGCAGGGCACAGCTTAGTTATAGGCGCTAGGGCACGTACATGTAATCTTTCACTTTAAACCCACTGTTACACCAATGCAAGTTGCCTCTATGCTATGTCCAATGCTTGCGGGGCCGAGTAAGGGACAGAGTGCCACTGTGGTCGAGGGGTAATGGAATGTTGAGCACCGGTGGGTGTAATGTGTGCCCCCATTCCCCCCCCCTCCGACATCAAAGCCACCCCACCCCCAGCGAGACGACAGTGATGGTGTGTCCAGCCCGTATACAGGGACCACCCAGGTAGAGGGTGTAACTGTGGCCATGGGTCAGACATTGTCTAACGATTTGGAGCTCAGAGCCCATTGCAAAGCGGGTTGCCATCATCCTCCATGGCATGGACCACACTCGCTTGCACGTGCAACCATGTGAGCCTAGTCCATTGTGCCGCAGGTGGATATGTAATGGAGGGGTGGTGTGCATGCAGTGGTGTGCAAGCTCAGGGGGGTGATTGGTGGGGGAGGTGCCTCTCATGGGTGTTGTGGGAGGTGCGGGAGGTAAGTGGTGAGGTGGTGCACTACAGTGGTGTCAGTGCCCCTGCTCAGCGAACCCCCACCCCTCTAGTTAGTGAAACGTGCAGCAATAAACGCCTCCCATGCTAGCTGGCCCTGCCAGTGGCATTGTGCAGCCTCCTGCCCATGTCCTGCCCCAATGTCCCATCGATTGCCCCCCCCCCCCCACCCCCTGTCCCCATCCTCCTCGTCTGGAGTGGCGTGCCCTTCCTCGTGCTCCTGCTGCCCCTCTGCCTCCCCATCCTCCAGCACATCACCCCCTCTGCTGGGCTATATTGTGGAGGGCGTAGCAGACCACAACGATACGGCCGACCCTCTCCGATGGGTACTGGAGTGCCCCTCCAAAGTGGTCCAGGCACCTGAAGCGTATCTTCAGCAGCCCAAAGCACCTCTCGACCACACCCCTGGTCACACAATGGGCATCATTGTAGCGGGTCTCTGCATTGGTCTGTCGCCTCCCCATAGGCGTCATCAGCTAACGACTGCAATGGACAACCCCTGTTGCCCAGAAACCAGCCCCTCAGCCAGTGGGGGTGTCCCTTGAACATGCCGGGGATGAACGATTGCGCCAGGATAAACGAGTCATGCACACTGCCCGGGTAACGGGCACAGATGTGCAGGATCTTCATCTGGTGGTCACAGACCACCTGCACGTTCATGGAGTAGTTCCCCTTCCTGTTCATGAACATCGGCCTGTTATCCGATGGTGGCCTCATGGCAACGTGCACCCCATCAATCACCCACTGTACCATGGATATCCTGGCACGGCAGTGAAGCCCGCTGCCCAGGCATCCTGGTGGGCGTGGTCCATAGGGAACTGGATATAGCACTCGGCGATGTCATACAGGGCGTCCGTCACTGCATGGATACACCTGTGCACCAATGCCTGGGAGATGCCGGACAGGTCCCCACTCAGCGACTGGAACAATCCCGTGGCAGAGAAGTTCAGGGCCACCGTCACCTTGACTGCCACAGGGAGAAGGCGTCCATCCACCAGTCCCACGCGGTGCCAGGTGTGCCATCAGGTGGTAGATATGGGCGACGTTTCCTGGCTCATCCAGAGTCTCCTCCTGCATGCCCTGTCTGGCAGGTCATCGAAAAACATGCGGCACCGGAACACACAAGGCCTCATCGGGTGCCTCGGGTGCCGTGGCACCACCTCCTCATCCCCCCTCTCTCCCTCCTCGTCCTCATTGTTATCTCATCCTGTGCCTCAACCTGTCGTGGTCCTCCTTCTCCTCCTCCTCCAGTGCCTGTCGGGGGAGGGGGGGGGAGGCCTCCAGCCTGAGTGGCTGCCACCTGCCGCTCTGCAGCCCGTCCCTCTGATGCAGCCTCCGCTGCCTCTCTGAGTCGCTGACGCTGACGCTGCCACGGGGCTGCATGCAGGGCAGCGGCCCCCGCCACGGCGGCCAACATTGCTGGCTGGTGCCCAAACATTATGATCTGCAGGGGGTGGGGTGGTAGACAACAAATTTAACCATGGCGCATGGCCCCCTCCACAACCAGGTGCCATGGGCTACATGGCAGCCTGGGTTGGCAACTTGCACCCCTACTACCCATGCCCCCACCCTCGCCCACCCCCTTGGTGCCCCAACTCCTGTTGCCCGTCCCTCCTGCTAGCGCCACCGTAGAATGGCACTGCGCTCACTGGGGGCTGCTGTGGGTGCGGCCCTGGACATACCTGCCGGTGGGTGTCGCCGGCTCATAGAGCAACCTCCTGGGGGATCCGGCACCCATCTGCATGGCCGGGAGGCTTTCACTCAGCCAGCGTCCGGGTCGGTGCCCATCAGCCCATAAAACCACATTAGAACCCGAGGTCACGCCGTCAGGACTTCAGCCCATCCGGGCTGCAGTCTTGTCGGGAGCCCGGAGAATCGCTCATCGGACCACCTCAGGCGATTCTCTGGGCCGTGTGGCGCCTTTCACGATCACGCCATTTACGCTTGTCTGGAGAATAGCGAAACGGCGTCGGACTGGTGTCATGCGACTTTCCGTCATGGACGCCGATTCTCCGTACCGGCGCGGGCTCAGGGAATCCCACCCAGGGTCTCCAAAACGGAGAATCCAGCCCATTGTCTTTGGAAAAAAACAAATGGCTAGCAAAGACTAGCAGTTTTTTTATTCTTTCCTAGTCTGGCACTCATATAGAAAACTAAGGTAACTACTGATAATAATTAGCAAATGTTGGATTATTTTAGAATCAGATACAATGTGCAAAAATGTGAGTCACATTATCTCAAAAGAAAAACATGATTGAAGCATTTTGGGGTTGGGATACAATAATATAGTGGAGAACATTAACCCTTATCTTAATTAGTCAAGGAATGATTCACTTATGCAGATCTTATAGTGCAAGGCACATTTTCCTGCTGTGTTTCTCTGTATCCAGGCAACGCATCCTAATATAAAAGCAAAATCCTGCGGCAGCTGGAAATCTGAAGTAAAAAGCAAGGATCGCTGGAAAAACACAGCAAGTCAAACAGCATCTGTAGAGGTAAACAGTTAACATTGCAGTCAAGCGACTTTTCATCAGGAATTTATAACAGATGCTATTACTTGCTTGGGTACGGTTCCTGATTTAATCCACATTGTCTTTAGAAATTTCTCCCGAACTCAAACGCCCTCCGAAGAACCTTTTCCAAAGTGTGCCCTTCAAATTCCAGCCCCTTTCTATTTATTGTCCAACTTTAAACTTGTTAAGTTCTGAGATGTTTCTAATATTTGGTGCACAATACAAAAGCAAGGTGTTTTTCATGGAACTCCAAAAAGCATTAACCAGGGCCATATGTATCTTTGTACGTTCCCCCCCATCTGCGTTTGATTCTTCAATGTTTCTGTAACACACATATGTTACCATTTGGCTGTTTGTTTCGCACTACTACCTCATGCTCGTGACATAAAGTCCATTCCCAACAGCAGCCCTTATATGTGGCGCCATTTGTGATAGTGTGCACAGGAATAAGAATTTCCCCCTAATTGCTTTAGCAACAGTTGAAGATGCATATGATGCAGAAAGGCAGAACAATAACATGCTGTCAAACAGAAGAACCACATTGTAGTTTTCAAGCTGTAATAAATCTGGTCAAAGAAACAGTGAGATGCTGCGAGGTACAAGGAGAGGTCAAGGCTTGAAATGGAATCTATGCACAAAAGCATTGAAATATCCTAAAACATTTGAAACACAGTTTGATAAGCAGCATAACTTTTGGATGAAACTATCTTTTCACAGACCTTATAACACAATGTTGATCTTGGTTGCTGTGAGCTTCTGGACCACCCATGTGGTTCAGAAATAAAGCCTACGGGAACATTCCCTAGACTTAAAGGATTTTGTTCTCAACCACCCTTGGCACATGGGAAATTGCACACCACATGTCCGTGATTTTCTGACCACCACTTCTAATAGCTGGTTGTGCTCAATATGCACACCCAGAATGCACCAGGAAGACGCATGTGGGAATTCCATCCAAAGCACTAGATGCTGCATATCATGAGTAGGGGCTGACCCCTTGGCCAGGAGTCACATTTCTACTATTGTTATGGTCATGAATGATTGAATTAACACCTCGACCTGAGCTTTGTCTCCAAATTAATTCCCAGATCAACCAACTGATGTGTTATGTACTCTGGGATAACACAGGCTACAACTGGATGCAGCTTTAACCAAAAGATACTCCAGACCTTGAAGTTCGTTGTGGTGAATGTGTAACCACTATAATTCACACTGTACATTACTGTGTCCCTGTGGGCTCCATCTGTGAGCCGTTGTGCGGCTCTGCCCACAGGGGTAGATTAGGAGCATGTACAGGGCTCCGCCCCCAGCAGGAAGTATAAGTGCTACGGTCCTGCGAGTCCGCCCTCAGTTCAGTATAGTCGCAGGCAGGCTCAGTTGTAAGCCGATTAAAGCCACAGTTTACTTAAACTCGTGTCTCTGAATGAATTGATGGTCGCATCAATTTAATCGACTTAAAAACTACTATGGAATCAGCCCTCAAACCTGACCGACTGGAACTCGATCCACAGGCCGCAGAAGCAAAATAAATTTTTTTGCATTGGCTTCGGTGCTTCAAGGCCTACCTGCTGTGTCGACTACCTCCTCTGTTACAGAAGAACAGAAACTAAGTCTTCTCCATGCACGGGTGAGCCATCGTATTTCAACTCAACTTGATGTAACTGACTCTTATACTGAGGACCTCGCGATACTCGACCGCCTGTACGTGCGGCCCGTGAATGAAGTCTACGCGCGGCACATCTTTTCAACTCGCCGCCAGTGCCCTGCAGAGTCACTAGAAGACTATCTGCGCGACCTTAAAGCTCTAGCACGAGAATGTAACTTCCAGGCTGTGACAGCCTCCCAGCACATGGAACTCGCCGTCCGAGACGTGTATGCTGCAGGGGTCCGATCCAATTATGTGCGGCAGCGTCTTCTCAAGAAAGGGGCCCAGGACCTGGAGGACATACAGTTGGAAGTTGGTGTAGTTGGCGCCCTGTATCATTAGATGTCGCTTTCCAAAGTTTAAATGCGTTCCTGGCCGATCATGCGACCCCAACATGGACCCCCACGGAGGACTATCGTGCCACTTTTGCGGCCAGCCCCAACACTCCCGGCAGCACTGCCCAGCCCACAACACGACCTGCAGCAGCTGTGGGCAGAAAGGACAGTTTGCGAAGGTCTGCCTGGCCAAAGCTAAAAACACTAACTCGAACCCTAACCCGAACACTCGCTCCTCCGACTCACAGGCCCGCAGACCCCGCAATGTGGCAGCGTGTCTGCCGACTCCGCCTCCGCACAACATGTGCGACTCACGGGGGCCGCCACCTTGGCAATCCTCCTCCACGTGGCCGGCCATGTGCAATTCATGGGGGCCTCCATCTTGGGCGCCATCTTCCTCGCCGCCCGCCATCTGCGATCTGCCATCTTGGCCATCACCCGCTATGCCACTTGATGATTACGACCTCCGCAGACAGTCATCACGGGGCCGCTCCAGCACAGCTGACCACGCCACCGACTACCTGCAGCTCAGTGCAGTCACTTTGGACCAGTCGTGGCCAAAGAACCTCAAGAGCTCAATGATGTCCGTCCAGATCAACAGATACGAGCACCGTGCCTGTTCGACTCCGGGAGCACCGAGAGCTTCTTTCACCCAGACCTGGTAAGGCGCTGCTCGCTCCATATATTTCCGACACAGCAAACAATCTCCCTCGCCTCGGGGTTGCACTCCATCCAGATACAGGGGCGCACTATTGTGACGTTAACAATACAGGGCGCCAACTACACCAACTTCCAACTGTATGTGCTCCCAGAGCTCTGCACCCCTCTCCTAGGATTGGATCTCCAGTGCAACCTCAGGAGCCTAACACTCAGCTTCGGCGGACCCCTTCCCCCACTCACTACATGTAGTCTAGCAACTCTGAAAATCGACCCCCCTCCACTCTTCGCTAATCTCACCGCCAACTGCAAACCAGTGGCCACTCGCAGCAGGAGGTATAGTCTGCAGGACAGGGTGTTTATTAGATCCGAAGTCGGGCGTCTGCGACGTGAAGGAGTCATAGAGGCCAGTAATAGCCCCTGGAGAGGTCAGGTGGTGGTCGCCAAGACCGGGGAAAAGTTCCGGATGGTGGTTGATTACAGCCAGACCATTAACCGTTTCACGCACCTCGATGCGTACCCCCTCCCCTGGATTGCAGACATGGTATATCAGATCGCCCAGTACCACATATTCTCCACGGTGGATCTGAAGTCTGCATACCACCAGCTCCCAATCCGCCCGGAGGACCGCCACTACACGGCGTTCGAGGCAGACGGCCGCCTTTTCCATTTCCTCCGGGTTCCCTTTGGCGTCACTAACAGGGTTTCGGTGTTCCAACGAGCAATAGACCGAATGGTGGACCAGTACAGGCTGCGGGCCACGTTTCCGTACTTGGATAACGTCACCATCTGCGGCCATGACCAGCAGGACCACGACGCCAACCTCCACCGATTTCTCCAAACCGCCCAAAAACTCAACCTTACATATAATAAGGAGAAATGGGTTTTCCGCACAACCAGACTAGCCATCCTCGGCTACGTCGTGGAAAACGGGGTCCTGAGACCCGACCCTGACCGTATGCAACTCTTACAACTCCCCCTCCCTCACTGTTCCAGGGCCCTCAAGAGGTGCCTCGGATTTTCCTCATACTACGCCCAGTGGGTCCCCCAGTATGCGGACAAAGCCCGACCACTATTTAAGGCTACACTCTTCCCACTGTCAGCCGAGGCTCGCCAGGCCTTCAACTGCACTTCTATAGACCAGACAAGGTCCACCTGGTAAAGGCATCCTGGCCCTTTGAACGACTGAGTATTGATTTCAAAGGGCCCTTCCCTTCGACCAACCATAACATCTACTTTCTCAATATTATAGATGAATTCTACCATTTCCCGTTTGCCATTCCATGCCCCGATATGACCTCCCACACAGTCATCAGAGCCCTGCACAGTGTCTTCACCCTGTTCAGTTTCCCCAGCTACGCCCACAGTGACAAGGGTTCGTCCTTTATGAGTGACGAGCTGCGTCAGTACCTGCTCGACAAGGGCATCGCCTCGAGCAGGACTACCAGCTATAACCCCAGGGGGAACGGGCAGGTGGAGAGGGAGAACGCGACGGTCTGGAAGACCGTCCTACTGACCCTACGGTCCAGGAATCTCCCGACCTCCCACTGGCAGGAGGTCCTCCCCGATGCGCTCCATGCAATTAGGTCCCTCCTGTGTACGGCCACAAATCAGACTCCTCATGATCGATTATTTGTCTTCCCTAGGGGCACTACCACAGGGGCCTCGCTTCCATCCTGGTTGTGGACACCAGGCCCTGTCCTCCTTCGGAAGCACATCCGGACACATAAAACTGACCCCCTGGTAGAGAGGGTCCTACTCCTGCACTCAAACCACCACTACGCGTTTGTCGAACACCCCGATGGCCGACAGGACACCGTTTCCCTCTGGGACCTGGCACCTGCAGGATCTACTACCACTACCACTACCACTACCGCCGAGGTACCCCCCACATTACAGGCACCCGGCCTCCCATGCCCTGCACCCCTGCACCTACTTGCTTCCCGCGCCCCCTTCCACCCGTCACACCGGTCTGCAGGAACGAAGCTCTGGAAGAACCACCCCCGGAGTCCACCCTCGGATTCGCACTGAACATCTGTCTACAGCCATCCGAAACGGCTGTAACACCAGTGCTTCGTCGGTCTCAATGCATGATTCAAGCGCCAGACCGACTGAACTTATAGACCCGCCACCCCCGCCGTACTTGATTTTTGTAACAGGGGGTGAATGTGGTGAATGTGTAACCACTACAAATTCACACTGTACATTACTGTGTCCCTGTGAGCTCCATCTGTGAGCCATTACATGGCTCTGCCCACAGGGGAGATGAGGAGCATGTACAGGGCTCCGCCCCCAGCAGGAAGTATAAGTGCTGCGGTCCTGCAGGTCCGCGCTCAGTTCAGTATAGTCACAGGCAGCCTCAGTTGTAAGCCGATTAAAGCCACAGTTTACTTCAACTCGTGTCTCTGAATGAATTGATGGTCGAATCATTGATTCAATCTGATTTATTGAACCAGTAGCACAGTTAGCACAGTTCTCTATGAGTTCGACTCCCTGCTATTCTAAGTGTGGTTACTCTGTCTGACTGAACCAGACTAGCTCTTAGCCACGTGCTGGAGGTGTGATACTGTACATACACCCTGACTCCCTCTGTAGATATTCATCAGTGGAAAGAAGCAGGGTGTGAGTGCCTCGTGCCTTTTGTAGTGAGATACCACCCCTGAGTGTCCTGTCTGCTCATTGGTCAGTCCTGTTCTCTGCGTTCATTAGCTGCCTGTCTGTGCCTGGCTGTATATCATTATCTGCATGTCTGCATATCATGACATCTCCCTTTTTTTCAGGTTTGTTGGCACATGGGAACGTACTTACATATGGAGGCATATATTAACATATTTACAAGCGGTGGCATATGTGAACATATTCACATATGATGACAGATGTCTAATGTAAGAAAACAGAACATAGCAAACAAAACAAGTGTTCATAAGTCCAGTCTCTGGGGCTTGCGCCTGATCCTTGTCAACTGCCGGAGAGGTGGTGGTGGGGCCGACGGCGCCTTGACAGGTGGGATGGAAGCCTGACTGGTGGTACAGACCTGCACAAGATCCAGGCTTCCCGCAGTTTAAACGTTGCCTGCCTCTTGCAGGGCAGTTTATTTCAGTGGGTGTTGCCGCAGTTCGAGCACATCATGACGTCGGCGTCCTGACGCCCCGCACGTTGTTGCACATGCGCAGTGCGGGTGTCGGCCACTTCGTCATCCCGTTTGCATCGCACGTGTCTGGGGCCCCGGGAAAAGCGCACGACATGGCTGCATGCGGGAGATGGCCTGCACACTCTCTGCCTCGTGGGAGGCAAATTTCTCATTTTCAGCCGATTTATTCTGGGCATATCGATTTTTGGCGTGCTCATGCACTGTGCATATTTCAATCGCAACTGGCAGGGCCATATGCTTGATTTTCAGTAGCTGCTCTCTCAGAGGATCAGAGTGAACTCCAAAAACGATTTGGTCTCTGATCATGGAGTCAGCAATATCACCAAAGTTGCAGGACAGCGCTAGGAGGCGGAGCTTAGTTAAGAAGGAATTGAAAGATTCATCTTTACCTTGTAGATGCTGTTTGAATATGTAACGCTCGAAGATTTCATTGGTGTCCACTTCACAGTGACTGTCAAACTTGTCCAGGATGGTCTGAAACTTTGGGCAAGATTCTCCCAAAAGGGAGAAATCGTAAAGCTGGGCGTAAAACCCGGGCGGGGTTTACTGCAGCGCGGCCCCTTCCCGACGGGGGACCGATTCTGATCCCCGGTCGGGGCTAGCAGCCCGACGCTGTAGGCTCCGGCAAGACGGGCTTAACGAAAATCGTTAAGCCCGCTTGCCGGAGTTAGCGCCGGCTGACGCGTCATATGACGTCAGCTGCGCATGCGCAGTTTGGAAAGACTCAAACCCGCCGCATGCGCGGGTGACTTCATCGCGTTTTTGCGCGAAACCCGCGCATGCGCGGGCCGGGTTGCCCCTCAGCCGCCCCGCGAATGGATACTGCGGGGGCGGCGGAAGGACAAGTAGTGCGCGGGCATCGGGCCCGGCCAATCGGTGCCATGGTTATAATAGCGAGTTTATGACGCCGTTTTTACGAACGGCAAGACCAGGTGTGTTTGCCGTTCATAAAAACGGCGGAAAGGGCTGGGCTTTGTCTTGTCCTGGCGTTTGGTGAAGTGAAAAGAGTTGAAGAGTTCGATGGCTTGATCACCCGCTGTTGAGAGGAGAAACACGACCTTCCTTGCATCAGACGCACCCACGAGGTCTGAAGCTTCGATGTACAGCAGAAACTTTTGCTTGAATGTCCGCCAGTTGGCACTGAGATTGCCGGAGGTCCTGAGCTGTTGAGGAGCCTGAATCTTCTCCATTCTGAATTATTGGAGATGAGTTACAGATTTCCTTTCATCGCTTGAAAGAATGGCTTGTCACTCATCTCACCTATCGGGTGTTGTAGCAAATTATCGATCACTCTGCTCAGGTGATCTATTCTGAAGATTGTCAGAAGTGTCTTTTCCGGTTAAAAGGCATAAAGTTATCAAAACAGTCCCACTCAGTGGGTACCTGTTTGTTTCAGTACCAGGCTTTGCCGTGGCTTTTAAACATTTCCTTCCCAAGGAGAGGTGGTTCTGAGGGTGATCCACAAGCAAAAAAGGAAGGATTCCTAGTTCAAGACAGCCTCAGCAGTGACCAGAATGAATTGTATGGATTTCTGAGACTTTCGCAATCACCGAAATGGTGGAAAACTGTCAGCTCCCCTGCACCTTCCACTGCCCACCCCTCCATTACTGCTCCAAATGCAAGTATATCCTTCCAGAAATGTACAGCCAAAACTGCACACATTATTCCAGATGTCGTCTGACCAAAGCCCTGAAAAATTGGAGCAAGACTTCCTTATTTTGTATTCCAATCCCCCTTGCGATAAAGATCAACAGGCTATTTGTTTACTGATTGCTTATTGTACCGATATGTTAGAATTGAGTTCCTTTTATTAGTAGACCTAAATCTCCCTTAACAAGTTGCGCACCTTTTAAAAAATATTCTGTTCTTCTATTCTAATGAGCAAATATAAATAACCTCAAGCTTCCCCACATTGCACTCCGCCTACACAATTTTACCTCTCACTTAACCGGTCTATAACTCTCTGCTGCTTCTGTGTCCTCCTCACAGCTTCCATTTTTATCAAGCTTGGTATCATCAGGAAAATTTGATACATTACTTTCTGACGTTTTCACAAATTTTTAGAGCATCCAATTCTTTTTTTCCAATTAAGGGGCAATTTAACGTGGCTAATTCACCCATCCTGCATGTCTTTTTGGGTAGTGGGGGCTGAAACCCATGCAGATACGGTGCGAATGTGCAAACTCCACACAGACAGTGACCCAGGGCCAGGATCGAACCTTGTCCTCAGCGCCATGAAGCAGTAGTGCTAACCACTGCTCCACCATGCCGCGCAACTTTTTGACTCTTTGTCTAAGTCATTAATCAGAATTATAAACAGCTGAGGTCTCAGCACGGATTCTTGCAGCAGATCACAAGTCACAGTTTGTCAACTTAAAAATGTCCCATTTATCCTCACACCCATCTGTTAACTAATCCTCTGCCACGCTAATATATCATCCCCAGCTCTGTGAGCTCTTATCTTGTGTGCTGACCTTTTGATGGGTACCTTATCAAAATGCAAGTATAATATATTTACTGGTTTACTTTTATCTACCCTGCTAGATAATCCTCAAAGATCTCGAATATATTTGCCGAAGTGGATTTCCTTTTCGTAAAACTATGTTGAATTGTTCGAGTCAACAAAGCATGGTATAAGACTTCTTTATAATAATAGATTCTAGCATTTTCCCAACGATTGATGTCAGGCTAACTGGCCTAGAATTCTCTGGAGTGACTTTTCTCTCTCTTCCTCAATTCTTGAATCGGGGCTGGCCCTCCAGTGATAGCCAACTTGACGGCCACCTGGTCCAGTGAAGAAAGAAGGACTTTGGTCCAGGAGGCTGATGATGCATACATATCAAAATCTGTTTTAAAAGTACTTTGTATTTTAGACAAACTCTCCATATTCCATGGTGAAGACTCGGAAGCCGCACCTCCCCCCCCCCCCCCCCCCCCCCCCCCCCCCACCATACCCCCACCCCCTCCCCACACACACACACAATGTAATTAGCCCCCTCCCTCCTTATCTAGGCACAGACAGTCGCAAACATACGTGCACCCACATACACACATTTCCCGTCCCAACAACCCCTGTACATACAAACATTCAAAGCAGCCCCACTTCCCAACCCCCATTTCCTAATTTAGATGGGGTTACAGGGATGGGGGGTGGCGGCGGAGGGAGTGGACCCAGGTAGGGTGCTCTTTCAGAGGGTCGGTGCAGACACGATGGGCTGAACGGCCTCCTTCTGCACTGTAACAATTCTATGATTCCCCACTCAGCAGCCCCTCTTCCCAATACTCCCGCTCATCTCCCCACGCAATCACTTGCCCTTCCCCACTTTTAAGAACATAAGAACATAAGAACTAGGAGCAGGAGTAGGCCATCTGGCCCCTCGAGCCTGCTCCGCCATTCAATTAGATCATGGCTGATCTTTCGTGGACTCAGCTCCACTTTCCGGCCCGAACACCATAACCCTTAATCCCTTTATTCTTCAAAAAACTATCTATCTTTACCTTAAAAACATGTAATGAAGGAGCCTCAACTGCTTCACTGGGCAAGGAATTCCATAGATTCACAACCCTTTGGGTGAAGAAGTTCCTCCTAAACTCAGTCCTAAATCTACTTCCCCTTATTTTGAGGCTATGCCCCCTAGTTCTGCTTTCACCCGCCAGTGGAAACAACCTGCCCGCATCTATCCTATATATTCCCTTCATAATTTTATATATTTCTATAAGATCCCCCCTCATCCTTCTAAATTCCAACAAGTACAGTCCCAGTCTACTCAACCTCTCCTCGTAATCCAACCCCTTCAGCTCTGGGATTAACCTAGTGAATCTCCTCTGCACACCCTCCAGCGCCAGTACGTCCTTTCTCAAGTAAGGAGACCAAAACTGAACACAATACTCCAGGTGTGGCCGCACTAACACCTTATACAATTGCAACATAACCTCCCTTGTCTTAAACTCCATCCCTCTAGCAATGAAGGACAAAATTCCATTCGCTTTCTTAATCACCTGTTGCATCTGTAAGCCAACTTTTTGCGACTCATGCACCAGCACACCCAAGTCTCTCTGAACAGCGGCATGCTTTAATATTTTATCGTTTAAATAATAATCCCGTTTGCTGTTATTCCTACCAAAATGGATAACCTCACATTTGTCAACATTGTATTCCATCTGCCAGACCCGAGCCCATTCACTTAACCTATCCAAATCCCTCTGCAGACTTCCAGTATCCTCTGCACTTTTCGCTTTACCACTCATCTTAGTGTCATCTGCAAACTTGGACACATTGCCCTTGGTCCCCAACTCCAAATCATCAATGTAAATTGTGAACAATTGTGGGACCAACACTGATCCCTGAGGGACACCACTAGCTACTGATTGCCAACCAGAGAAACAGCCATTAATCCCCACTCTTTGCTTTCTATTAATGAACCAATCCTCTATCCATGCTACTACTTTACCCTTAATGCCACGCATCTTTATCTTATGCAGCAACCATTTGTGTGGCACCTTGTCAAAGGCTTTCTGGAAATCCAGATATACCACATCCATCGGCTCCCCGTTATCTACTGCACTGGTAATGTCCTCAAAAAATTCCACTAAATTAGTTAGGCATGACCTGCCTTTAACGAACCCATGCTGCGTCTGCCCAATGGGACAATTTCTATCCAGATGCCTCGCTATTTCTTCTTTGATGATAGATTCCAGCATCTTCCCTACTACCGTAGTTCAGCTCACTGGCCTATAATTATCCGCTTTCTGCCCACCTACTTTTTTAAACAGTGGTGTCACGTTTGCTAATTTCCAATCCACCGGGACCACCCCAGAGTCTAGTGAATTTCGGTAAATTATCACTAGTGCATCTGCAATTTCCCTAGCCATCTCTTTTAGCACTCTGGGATGCATTCCATCAGGGCCAGGAGACTTGTCTACCTTTAGCCCCATTAGCTTGCCCATCACTCCCTCCTTAGTGATAACAATCCTCTCAAGGTCCTCACCTGTCATAGCCTCATTTCTATCAGTCGCTGGCATGTTATTTGTGTCTTCCACTGTGAAGACCGACCCAAAAAACCTGTTCAGTTCCTCAGCCATTTCCTCATTTCCCATTATTAAAACTCCCTTCTCATCCTCTAAAGGACCAATATTTACCTTAGCCACTCTTTTTTGTCTTATATATTTGTAAAAACTTTTACTGTCTGTTTTTATATTCTGAGCAAGTTTACTCTCATACTCTATCTTACTCTTCTTTATAGCTTTTTTAGTAGCTTTCTGTTGCCCCCTAAAGATTTCCCAGTCCTCTAATCTCCCAGCAATCTTTGCCACTTTATATGCTTTTTCCTTCAATTTGATACTCTCCCTTATTTCCTTAGATATCCACGGTCGATTTTCCCTCTTTCTTCCGTCCTTCCTTTTTGTTGGTATAAACCTTTGCTGAGCACTGTGAAAAATCGCTTGGAAGGTTCTCCACTGTTCCTCAACTGTTCCACCATAAAGTCTTAGCTCCCAGTCTACCTTAGCTAGTTCTTCTCTCATCCCCTTGTAATCTCCTTTGTTTAAACACAAAACACTAGTATTTGATTTTACTTTCTCACCCTCCATCTGTATTTTAAATTCCACCATATTGTGATCGCTCCTTCCGAGAGGATCCCTAACTATGAGATCATGAATCAATCCTGTCTCATTACACAGGACAAGATCTAGGACCGCTTGTTCCCTCGTAGGTTCCATTACATACTGTTCTAGGAAACTATCGCGGATACATTCTATAAACTCCTCCTCACGGTTGCCTTGACCGACCTGGTTAAACCAATCGACATGTAGATTAAAATCCCCCATGATAACTGCTGTACCATTTCTACATGCATCAGTTATTTCTTTGTTTATTGCCTGCCCCACCATCTCGTTACTATTTGGTGGCCGATAGGCTACTCCTATCAGTGACTTTTTCGCCTTACTATTCCTGATTTCCACCCAAATGGATTCAACCTTATCCTCCATAGCACCGATGTCATCCCTTACTATTGCCCGGATGTCATCCTTAAATAACAGAGCAACACCACCTCCCTTACCATCCACTCTGTCCTTCCGAATAGTTTGATACCCTCGGATATTTAACTCCCAGTCGTGACCATCCTTTAACCATGTTTCAGTAATGGCCACTAAATCATAGTCATTTACGATGATTTGTGCCACCAACTCATTTACTTTATTCCGAATACTACGAGCATTCAGGTAAAGTACACTTATGTTGGTTTTTTTTACCTCTGTTTTGAATCTTAACATCTCCAGTTTTATTCCTTTTGTTATTACTGGGCCTATTCACTGTGCTCCCCTCAGTCACTGTACCTTGTACTGTCGCCCTTATGGATTTCTGACTATGTCTTCTCTGCCTTGCACTTTTCCCCTTACTTCCTTTTGTTTCTGTCCCTGTTTTACTACCTTCCAACTTCCAGCATTGGTTCCCATCCCCCTGCCACATTAGTTTAAACCCTCCCCAACAGCTCTAGAAAACACCCCCCCCTAGAAGTTACAAATGCCTGTGAGAGCAGGTCACTATCCTGTGGTAAGAAGTAGAAACAGAATCAGAATTGTTATGATGTAAAAGGAGGCCATTCGGCCCATCATATCTGCACTAGCTCTCCAAATGAGAATTGTGACTTAGTGCCATTCTCCTGCCTTTTCCCTCTACCCCTGCACATTGCTTCTATTCAAATAATCATCGAGTGCCCTCTTGAATGCCTCGATTGAATCTGCCTCCACCAAACTTCCAGGCAGTGCATTCCAGACCCAAACCACTCGTTGTGTGAAAAGTTTTTTTAACCCATCACATTTTCTTCGAACCATAGAAAGGTTACGGTGCAGAAAGAGACCATTCAGCCCATTGTGTCCATGTCGACCAATAAAAGAGAGAACAAATACTAGCTGCTCAGTTTAATTCCACCTTCCAGTACCTGGACCGTAGCCTTGCAGGTTAAAGCACTTTAGATGCAGATCCAGGTACCTTTTAAATGTGTTGAAGATTTCAGCCTCAATCACCAATTTAGGCAGTGAATTCCAGACGCCCATCACCCTCGTTTTAAAAAGGTTTTTCCTCATGTCCCCTCTAATCCGTCCACCAATCACCTTATTTTTATGCTCCCTGGTAACTGATCCCTCAGCTAGGCAAAATATGTCTTTCCTGTCTACCCTGACTCGGCCCCTCATAATTCTGTACACCTTGATCAGGTCACTGCTTACATACGTTCTAAGGAAACAACCCTAGTTTACCCAATCTCTGCTCAAAGCTGCAATTGTCAAGCCCTGGCAACATTCTTGTAAATCTCCTTTACACTCTCTCCAGAACAATTATGTCCCTCCTGGAATGAGATGACCAGCCACATGTTTCCAATCCAATGAGGAAGGAAGCCTTGCTGTGCCCTCTCCACGCAAATGAGGAAGGCTGAGTGGATGAAGTGTCAGTCGGAGAACATTCAGTGGACAGTGATCATTGTATCACAAAGTTTAGGCTGGTTATGGAAAAAGAAAGGAACGATCCGGAGCATAATAATTAACTGAGGGAAAGCCAACTTCAGTGGGGTAAGAACAGATTTGGGCTGAATAAATTGGAGTCAAAGCTTAGCAGGAAAAACTGTGGCTGAACAATGGGCCACTGAAAAAGAAGAGATAGTTTATGCACAGTGAAGGTGTATTCCATCGAAAGGGTAACGTAGGGCAAATAAATGCAGAGCTTCCTGGATGGGGAAAGGGATAGAAATTAAGATAAAGAAGAAAATGTGTGCTTATGACAGATGTCAGGCCGAAAATACAATTGAGAACCAGCCTGGTCAGAGAAGGCTCAGCAGGGAGCTGAAAAGGCAATGAGAGAAACAAAGAGAGAATTTGAAAAGAGATTGGCAGGGAATGTCCAAGTCTTCGAGCAGAATATAAATAGTAAATGCGTGGTAAAAGGAGGGGGTGGACGGATAAGTGGACAAAAAGGCTGGAGGATAGAGGGCATAGCTAAGGTATTAAATAAATATTTTGGGCGGAATTCTCCGCTCCCGGGAAAAATCGTGAGGGCCGTCGTGAACTCGGCCGAGTTTCACGATGGCCTCGGAGGCCGCTCCTCGCCCCCTATTCTCCCCTCCCGGCGGGGCTAGGAGTGGCGCTCCATAACTCTCGACCGCCGGGCGGCGCGTGGAGAGTGACGCGACAGCGGCGCCTATGTGATGTCAGCCGCGCATGCGCAGGTTGGCCAACTCCAACCCATGCATGCGCGGCTGACGTCATGATGGCTAACAGCTCGAACCCGCGCATGCGCGGTGCCGTCTTTCCCCTCAGCCGCCCCGCAAGACGTGGCGGCTTGATCTTGCAGGGCGGCGGAGGGGAAATAGTGCGTCCGATTGCGACGCCGGCCTGACGATCGGTGTGCACCGATCGCGGGCCTGTCCCCTCCCGAGCACAGTCGTGGTGCTCATTCCCCACCAGGCCTCCTACAAGCCCCAAAACGGGCATCTCACGGCGATTGCACGACGGCAGTGACCAGGTGTAGTTGCCGCCGTCATGAAACGGTCGCGAACGGCAGGCCGCTCAGCCCATGCGGGTCAGACAATCGCCGGTCGCCGTGAAAAACGGCGAGCGGCGATTCTTCCGAGCGGGGGGTGGAGAATCGCGGGGGGGGGAGGGCCAGGGGGTCGTGAAATTAGTCGGGGGGCCCTCCCGCCATTCTCCCACCCGGCGTGGGGAGCGGAGAATCGCGCTCTTTGCATCTACCTTTACCAAGGAAGAAAATGCCACCCAGATCGTGGTTAATGATGAGGTAATGCAGGAAGTAGAAGGGTTTATTGATAAGGAGGAGATATTGGACCGACTGCCTGTACTTAATGTTGATAAAACACCAGGATGAGATGGGAAAAGAGAATGGATATTGCCGAGGCACAGGCCACAATAGTTCAGTTTTCTTGAGACTCAGGATGGTGCTGGAGGTCTGGAGAATTGAAAATATTACATCCAAGTTCAACAAAGGGTGTTCAGATAAAACCAGCGACTATAAGCCTGATAGCTTAACTTAATTTGCTGGAATTTTTTGAAGAGGTACCATAGAACATAGAACATAGAACAGTACAGCACAGAACAGGCCCTTCGGCCCTCGATGTTGTGCCGAGCAATGATCACCCTACTTAAACCCACGTAACCCGTATACCCCATTAACCTTACACTACGGGCAATTTAGCATGGCCAATCCACCTAACCCGCACATCTTTGGACTGTGGGAGGAAACCGGAGCACCCGGAGGAAACCCACGCACACACAGGGAGGACGTGCAGACTCCACACAGACAGTGACCCAGCCGGGAATCGAACCTGGGACCCTGGAGCTGTGAAGCATTGATGCTAACCACCATGCTACCATGAGGCCCTTTAGAGGCCCTGTAGAGGGTCGATGATGTGTATGGACTTCCAAGCATTTGATAACAGTGCTGCACAACACGCTTGTGAGCAAAGTTATAGCTCATGGAATAAAAGGGACGGTAGCAACATGGATACGAAATTGGCTGAGTGACAGGAAACAGAGTAATAATTAATGAATTACTAAGGGACTGGAGGAAGGTTTGTGGTGGAGTTCCCCAGGGGTCAGTGTTGGGACCTTTGCTTTTCCTGATAGAAACTTCTGACCTACTTCTTGGTGTACAGGGCAAAATTTCAAAGTTTGCGGATTCAAGTTGACAAACTGTTTACAAGCATTGCAAACTCTGAAGAGGATCATGGAGAGCTTCAAAAGGACACAGAAAAGTTGGTGGAGTGGATGAACAGGTGGCAGATGAAATTCAATGTAGAGAAATGTGAAATGATTCATTTTGATAAAAAGAATATAGAGAGGCAACATAAAATAAAGGCTAAAAATCGAAAGGGACTGCAGACGCCGAGGGGCCTGGGACTATATGTGCATTAAGTGAATGAGGTGACAGAACAGATTGAGAGAGTGTGTCATAAAGTGTATAAGATCCCTGGTTTTATTAATCCTTATTGGTGTCACTAGTAGGCTTACATTAACACTGCAATGAAGCTTTCTATAGGTATGTCAGGAATAAAAGAATGACTAGGGTAAGAGTAGGGCCAGTCAAGGACAGTGGTGGGATGTTGTGTGTGGAGGCTGAGGAGATAAGCGAGATACTAAATGAATATTTTCGTCAGTATTCACTCAGGAAAAAGATAATGTTGTGGAGGAGAATGCTGAGACCCAGGCTATTAGAATAGATGGCATTGAGGTGCGTAGGGAAGAAGTGTTGGCAATTCTGGGCAAGGTGAAAAGAGATAAGTCCCCGGGGCCTGATGGGATTTATCCTAGGATTCTCTGGGAAGCCAGGGAAGAGATTGCTGAGCCTTTGGCTTTGATTTTTAGGTCATCATTGGCTACAGGAATAGTGCCAGAGGACTGGAGGGTAGCAAATGTGGTCCCTTTGTTCAAGAAGGGGAGTAGAGATAACCCCGGTAACTATAGGCCGGTGAGCCTCACGTCTGCTGTGGGTAAAGTCTTGGAGAGGATTATAAAAGATACGATTTATAATCATCTAGATAGGAATAATATGATTAGGGATAGTCAGCATGGTTTTGTGAAGGGTAGGTCATGCCTCACAAACCTTATCGAGTTCTTTGAGAAGGTGACTGAACAGGTAGACGAGGGTAGAGCAGTTGATGTGGTGTATATGGATTTCAGTAAAGCGTTTGATAAGGTTCCCCACGGTCGACTATTGCAGAAAATACGGAGGCTGGGGATTGAGGGTGATTTAGAAATGTGGATCAGAAATTGGCTAGTTGAAAGAAGACAGAGGGTGGTGGTTGATGGCAAATGTTCAGAATGGAGTTCAGTTACGAGTGGCGTACCACAAGGATCTGTTCTGGGGCCATTGCTGTTTGTCATTTTTATAAATGACCTAGAGGAGGGCGCAGAAGGTTGGGTGAGTAAATTTGCAGACGACACTAAAGTCGGTGGAGTTGTAGACAGTGTGGAAGGATGTTGCAGGTTACAGAGGGACATAGATAAGCTGCAGAGCTGGGCTGAGAGGTGGCAAATGGAGTTCAATGTAGAGAAGTGTGAGGTGATTCACTTTGGAAAGAGAAACAGGAATGCGGAATATTTAGCTAATGGTAAAATTCTTGGCAGTGTGGATGAGCAGAGGGATCTCGGTGTCCATGTACATAGATCCCTGAAAGTTGCCACCCAGGTTGATAGGGTTGTGAAGAAGGCCTATGGTGTGTTGGCCTTTATTGGTAGAGGGATTGAGTTCCGGAGCCATGAGGTCATGTTGCAGTTGTACAAAACTCTAGTACGGCCGCATTTGGAGTATTACGTACAGTTCTGGTCGCCTCATTATAGGAAGGACGTGGAAGCTTTGGAACGGGTGCAAAGGACATTTACCAGGATGTTGCCTGGTATGGAGGGAAAATCTTATGAGAAAAGGCTGATGGACTTGAGGTTGTTTTCGTTAGAGAGAAGAAGGTTAAGAGGTGACTTAATAGGGGCATACAAAATGATCAGAGGGTTAGATAGGGTGGACAGTGAGAGCCTTCTCCCGCGGATGGTGGTGGCTAGCATGAGGGGACATAGCCTTAAATTGAGGGGTAATTGTACTTGTATAAGACATTAGTTTGGCTTCAGCTGAATTACTGTATCTAGTTCTGGATGGCGTACTTTAGGAAAGGTGTGAAGGCATTGGAGAGAGAGCACCAAAAAGATTCACAAGAATGTTTTCCGGGATGAGGGACTTCAGTTATGAAGACAGAGTGGAGAAGATAAGAAAAGAGAAAAGAAGGTCGAGAGGAGATTTGATCGAGATATTCAAAGTCCTGAGTGGTCTGGACAGAATAGATAGGAAGAAACAGTTCCCACTCATGAAAGGATGGAGAATGATAGGACACAAACTTAAAGTAATTCAGAAAAGAAGCAAAAAGCGAGATGAGAAAAATCTTCTTCGCACAGCGAGGATTGTAGTCTGGAATGCATTGCCTGAGAGTGTGGTGGAGGCAGTTTAATCAAGACATTCAAAAGGCAATTAGGCTGCTCTCTGGAAAGGATGAATGTGCAGGGTTATGGGGAGAGGGCAGGAGAATGAGCAACTCACATTGTGTCATTCAGAGAGTCGGTGCAGACATGATGGTACGGTGGGTGAATTAGCAATTTGAGCTATATTGTAGTATATGTAATTGATGCAGTGAGGGTTACCACCCTGATTTAGTGTGTGTATGACTGCTGCTGTGCTGCCTTTAAAAATGCTGCTTTGCAAGAGAGCCAGGCCTTGTGGCTCCAAGAGGTTCAATTCAAGCATCGTAGAGATTGAGCTAATGGAGGTTTGTTTATAGAAAGAAGGTTCCCCGTGGGGTAGATAATAGAGACCTGGGCTGGATTCTCCATTTGAGAGATGAAGCGTGGACGCCAGGACTGAATGGAGGGAGGTTTGCAGCCCCGATGAGGGTGCCTATCCAGAGCCAATCAGGATATTCTAATGGCCCAGCAATCGCGTCACGTGCAACCAGTGCACTTACAATCGGCATGGGATTGGCTGGGGTCGGGATTCGCACTGGGGAGCCTGACATGCTGTAGCTGCATATAAACACTCCAATCCTCACGTACTCCTCATTCCAGCCAAGGCACCCCAGAGAGTGACCCGGGATTTGCGGACACAGAGCTGGAGATACTGCTGGATGCTGTGGGGGAGAGGCAAGGCACCTCTTCCCTCGGGAGGGAAGGAGGCTGCCACCTGCCAAGGTGGTGGCCACGGAGGTGGTAGAGGAGGTGATCGCCATGGGCCCCACCGCGTGGACCAGCCAGCAGTGCCTGAAGAAGTTGCACAGCCTCCTCAGGGTGGCCCGGGTGAGTAACCAGCTCGGTACCCCTGGTATCACCCTCGACCCACACCCCCACCCCTCACCCCTGACCCCACTCACCCCACCATGTGGCCCCCACCAGGCCCCCCCCCAAGCCAGCCAAGGTGGGTTCCCACCTCCATGTCCCTGGCACCAGCCCAGTCCCACACCTCTCACCCCTCAAACCCCAGTGGATGGGTAGGCAGTGCTATATGAGGATGGGCAACCCCACAGATTAGCCAGGATGAATCCCCACCACCATGACCCTCATACCACCGCCTGTCCCACAACCCGCGCCCATTCCCTCCTGCTCGAGGGCGATCAAACCCGACCCACCAGCAGACTACTGCATCCTACCCTGCAACAAATGTCAACACCCATACCACTCGCCATGGCCGGTCTTATGTTACTTAGTTTAAGTAATATATGTCGTTACTAACTGTAAACGATCTTGAAGAACACTCGAGTCTTAGAAGTAAACAGAAAGAATTTATTAAGTAATGATAAAACTAATAAATAAGTTTGACACTGTATTGATCTAACTCTAGCAATAAAGCAAGAATAATTAACTGCACAAACCGTGCTGGGCTGAGATTCCTCTGCTACACTGATATTCTTCTTGTAACTCCTGCTGGAAAAGAGCGGGAGAGCTTCTGCGAGCTCAGTTAATGTTGTGGGTTTTGTAATGCCCTCTAATGGTTACGCCACAGCTAGGTGTTGTGATTAACCCTTTAGTTACATGTCTGTGTACATATAATTACATTCCCCTTTTTTTTTACATTTCTTGCTTGGTAACAAGGAAAAATAGATAACAATATTAAAGGTAAGAACATGATATGTATGACTTATATACACAGCAAATATATGAAACCAAATGTTCATAAGTTCAGTCTTTTAGGTCACCTTTTTGTTCTCGATGACCTTAGAAGTTGCGGTGGAGACATTGATGTTTTGATAGTTGTGTGTGAATCACAACTAGTAGAGTTGTTGGTTATAGTGTCCCGAAATATCTCTTCATTTTGCGACACTTGAGGAAAAATCGGTCGTAGGCGTGTGATTTTTTGAAGTGGCCTTTGATTTCTGAGAATGATGGTGCCATCAGCTGTTTTTAAAATGTAGGATCCATGTGCGGCTTGTCGAATTATGATGGCTGGAGCAGACCAACTACCGTCAGGTACTTTGATTCTGATGGTATCTTCTGGAGTGGGATTACAGCTCTGGGCGGGGCGGACCCCAGATGGACCTGCCTCGTTGGTTGTGGTTGGGGCCAGGCACACCTGATCGGTTGCATGTCTGTCGTAGTAATGTTTCTGATCATCACAAAGCTGTTGCATCTTCTATATAACCAATAGGTGATCTGGATTAGGTAGTTGTAGAGCCGGAAACGTAGTTCGCAGATGCCTGGTTATCAGAAGTTGAGCTGATGGCATGCCAGTTGATAATGCAGTAGCACGATATGAGAGTAGTGCTAAGTGAATGTCGGAGGCGGAATCCGAGGCTTTGTTGATGAGTGTTTGATAATGTGCATCCCCTTTTCAACTTTGCCATTGGACTGCGGGTAGTGCGGACTCGAGGTAACGTGCTTAAAGTTGTAGCATTTTGCAAATGCAGTCCAGTCTTGACTGTGAAAGCACGGTCCGTTGTCAGTCATAACAGCCATAGTCAGTAAAAGAGCTATTTTTTGAGCAGCTGTCGCATTTGTTAAGTCAGACGCTTCTACATACAGTTGAAATTGTTGGCTGAACAGCCGCAAGTTAACATTAAGGTGATCCTGAGGTGACGAGGAGCTTGGGGTCTGTCTATTGTCCCTGGAATCAGCTAAGCTTTCTTCTGTAGCCGGTGCTTCTGTTGCCGACTAGCTGTCTCTTCTCTCTGTACTCACTAAATTGAACTAGGCAGATTCAGTAGACACTCCATCTATGTTACTTGGTTTAAGTAATATATGTCGTTACTAACTGTAGACGATGTTGAAGAATACTCCTGTCTTTGAAGTAAACTGAAAGAATTTATTAAGTCATGAAAAAACTAACAAATGAGTTTGACACTCTACTGATCTAACTCTAGCAATAAAGTAAGAATAACTTACTGTATCTAAGCTACACGTGGTGGCTGGGCTGAGATTTCTCTGCTACACTGATATTCTTCTTGTAACTCCTGCTGGAAAAGAGGGGGAGAGCTTCTGCGAGCTCAGTTAATGTAGTGGGTTTTGTAATGCCCTCTAATGGTTATGTCACAGCTAGGTGTTGTGATTAACCCTTTAGTTACATGTCTGTCTACATATAATTACAGCCGGGTAACCCGCACACACAGGCCGTAGATGTGGACCCCCTGTGCTGCCCGTATCTGAGTGCCTCACATTGAGCATTATCTGTCTCCCCAGGAGAAGGCGGTCCACAACCGCCAGGAGCGTGAGATTGTCGGAGGGGTCACCGGACCTGCAGCCCCTCACTAGTGTGGAGTAGAGGCCGATAGACCTGGTTGATGGGGTGGGAGAGTGGGCAGTCACCGAGGCGGAGGTCGACATGGGACAACCAAGTGAGCGCACAATGAACTGTCCTTGTGGCAGGTGAATCGTCCCTCCTTCCCCACACCACGCCAAGCTGCGATCTCACCTTGTGTCTTGTCTTTTTGTCTTTCAGGGTCATTCATCTGACGAGGCAGGACCATCAGGTGTGCCTGGCCCCAACCACAGCCAACGAGGCAGGTCCATCTGGGGTCCCCCCCCCCCCCCCCCCCCCCCCCGCCCCGCCCAGAGCTATAATCCCACCCGGAGCACCCGTCTGGGAGCAAGACTCGCTTTTCGCCACTGCTGCCACTTGCACCATCCACCATCCCACAGACTCTCACCTCGATGGGTAGTTTTAGTGAAGAGGCTGCTGGTGAACTATCTGGTGCGCATGACACACATGCTGCCGTAATCCATGGAAGTAAAAACCCCCGAGGGGGGGGATGTTTAGAGGACAGCCCAAACCCAGGGATTATCTGCCCTCCAGACAGGTGACGGGCTTCTGGAAAGGGAGATGCAGACACAGAGCCTGGGACTATAGTGTCAGAAACCATCCAGCGCCTGCAGGTGCAGTTTGAGGAGTCCAGCTACCTGCAGAAGCAGGAGGCGGTGCTGCCAGGCCAGCACTGAATGGGTGGCATCTACTGTGGAAGCCTTGGGTGTGAGGGTCACTGCCATGGGTCAGGATGTCCAAGGCCTGGGGCACCCTGTGCAGCCGCTGGCTGCAGCATAGGACAGGGCAACCCTGTCACAGGCCACACGGACTTTGCTGCAGCGCTTCAGAGCATGGTCCAGTCACAATGAGTCATGGCTGCGGATGTCGAAAGCATTGGCCTGATTCTGCCTGACTTGGCCCAGTCGGAGAGGGACCTGGCACGCTCCCAGAGGGAAGCAATGCAGTCCCTGTACTCCACGGCCATGAGCATGGAGACCCTGTTTGAGGTGAAGGCAAGTCTCCAGGACTGGCAGTTCCAAGTGACGGCAGAGCCCGGAGCTTGCTCCGGTCGCAAGCCGTTCCCAAGGAGTACCCCAGGGGCCATCAGACACCCCGAGTAAGGAGAAGGTGACATGGCCCTTGCCAGTGACTGCCGCAGGGGAGGTGCTGCAACATCGCAGCGCCTCTGAATCCCCTCTACCTGTCCCTGGCGCATCTATTGGGCAGCGAGCAGAACAGGGTGGCATCATGCTAGCTGTGGCACCCGGATGACTGCTGGGCCCATCCAGGACCGGTCGCTCCAGAGGAGAGCTGGCAAAGGGTCACAGGGTGGGATATGTAGCAGGCCGCTTCCACATCTGATGTACCCCCTGGAGAACCACCTAGACGGTGCATTGGGACACATAATATTAGAAAGTTAGACACCAGTTAAGTTAAGCACACATGTTAGCGTTAGGGGCTGGGGCACAATACTTACTTGTACAAAACAGAATAAACACCTGTTCACTGCCATTCCAAATTGCCTCGGTCCCCTGTCTGAAGGGTATGAGGGATGGGCTGGGCTGGGAGCAGAGGGTGTGCCGGAGGGCGTGGGGGGTGCGGGGATGTGGTGTGGGCTGCGTGTGTTGGAGGAGGGCATGGAACAGGGCCCCAGGACAATGTGGCCTCCCCCCCCCCCCCCGCCGGAGTCGTCCTCGAAGGTGACAGGGGCCAGATGTGGGGGCGCCATGTGGTAGGGTCTTCCTGGTGAGTGACTCATTACCGCTCACCACCCCCACAACCACTCCCCCCACCCCACCTCCCCTGAAGGTCTGTGGGCCTGTGAGGAGCAATGGCCAGCACGCAAGCAGGGATCACCCAGCTAGACAGTGGAATGTGACACCTGGGCAGGAGTCAGAATTTGTCAAATGATGTGGGGCACCAGAGCTCATCGCAGAGATGGTTGTCATCATTCTCCATCGCATGGACCAGACCCATTGATACTGCCAATCCAGGCCCAACACCCTGTAGCTGGTGGGAAGCTCAGAGGGGGTGTAGGTACTGGGGTGGGGGGGATGGTGTCAGGAAGGGGGATGGGGTTGGGCTTGGGTGGCCATGGGTGGAACGGGGGGGGGCGGTTTTGGAGATGATTGAGCATGAACCAGTAGGTGATTAGGTTGTCCCGAGTGCGACAGCCTTGGAGCACATATCGTGCGGCCTCCTGTGTCTGCCCAGGCCCCATATCCTGCCCATTCTGGCCCTCCTCCACATTCCCCACGTCGGACAAGCCTGGCGTTCATCATGCTCCTTCTCCAGCATTTTACCCCTCTGTTGTGAGATGTTGTGGAGGCGCAGCGGGCCACCACAATATCAGAGACCCACCTCGGCCTCACCCGAGAGGTCCAGGCACCTTCAAAATGCTGATGCACTGTTCGATGACAGTCCTAGTCGCTGTAAGGCAGCCCCTCATCCGACGATGCTCGTAGGGGGACATGTGTCCCACTGATCACCCCCTGGATGGGGCATGCCTGCGATGGCGACGTTTCCTGCTGCCTGGACAATCTGGTGGGTGCGGCCTGCATTGACGTTTATACAGCCTGCCACCGGACATATAGGGCATCTGTGATGGCGGGGATACACCTGTCTATGGACGTCTGCGATATGCCAGACAGGTCCCCACTTGGCACCTGGAATGACCCTGTGGCATAGAAGTTCAGGGTGACTGTCACTTTGATGACCACTGAGAATGATGTCCTCCCCATACCCCTGTGGTTCTAGGTGGATCATAATCTGGCAAATATGTCTCCCTGCTCAGCCGTAGCCGTTGGCAACATGCTCGGTCTGGCAGGCGCTGCTGATAGACACAAAGCCCAATGGGGCGCCCCTTCCTACCTCCTCCTCGGCCTGTTGGACCAGGCTCAGGATGGATGGGGGCAGGCTTCATGCTGTTGTCCCGCGGGGTGGGCTAGTTGATGGTGTCACAGGTGGGGCAACTGCCCTGAGAGGGGCAGACTGGCAAGGTCACGGTGCACGAGTCTGCTGTTCAGGGTGCGCTCTGCTCTTTCTCTGCTCCCCCTGAGGTGGGGCACTGCCTCGGATGGGTGCACTGAGGGGTGCCAGCATCTGGGGGCCACTGGCTGCGCTGGACCACGCCCATCCCGTTGACAGGTCAGCTGGGAACTTGGGTTCCTGGGGTGGGTGGGGGGGGGGGGGGGGGGAGGTACCCATAAGGCCGGCAGTGCTCTGTATATTTACAGGACATAATGGGCAGTCAGTTGAGTGTGCAGCCAGGTGGCTGCCTTGTGGACTGCGGCAATGGGGGTCCATGCCCGGCCACCCTGATCCTGGGGGATACCTGGAACCCACTGTGTATCCCCTGGTCACCCCGCTACTCCCCGGCCCTGACAGCCCACAATTGCAAATTTGGAATCTTTTCTTCCCTCCTCTCTCTCCCTCACCAGCCACAGTGCCCAGCCCCTATTTTTAAACGCGACAAGTGAACCACACCGGGGTCACTTCCACCTGGTGGAACAGTCAGGAGTTGAGGTTCAAGTTTAAAGAAGTTTAGTTGTAGATTGGAATGTGAACAGCAAGAGGCTGTGGTTTCAATACAGTCAGGTTAGATCTGTCTGTGGACAGACGAGCAGTTTCTGGAGAAATAGTTCAGTTTTGAATATGTCTGTGAACAGACTCGCTTCTTCTCTCCCAGCAGTTTAGCTAAAAATAATCTTTGCTTGTGAACAGAACAAAGGTTTCTGAAAAGGTAATATTCGACAAGTTGTAGCCTGGAGGATCTCTCTCTCAAAATGGTTTATCCAAGACCTCCCTTTACAGCAAGTATTCCTAGGTTGGCTAACTATTTAAAAGTGCATTGTGACCTGAGATGTGTTTTGCTTGAGTGGAGGGGCGGAATTCTCCGCAAGGCCCGACGCCATCGTGGAACCCGGAGAGGTTCACGACGGCGTCGGAGGATGCTCCTCGCCCCCTATTCCCCCCCCCCCCCCGGGGTGGGGGGGGAGGGGCTAGGAGGGCCGTGCCGTAAATCTCAGCCGCGGGGCTTTGTCACTGGCGTCAAGGCCCGGCGCGCCGAGAATGACGCGGCCGACGCACCTAATGACGTCAGGCGCGCATACGCGGTTGCCGTCTTCCCCTCCGCTGCCCCGCACGACGTGGCGGCTTGCTCTTGCGGGGCAGCGGAGGGGAAAGAGTGCGTCCCTTTGAGATGCCGGCCCGACGATCGGTGGGCACCGATCGCGGGCCAGTCCCCTCCCGAGCACGGTCGTGGTGCTCACTCCCCTCTCACCCCCCCACAAGCAACAAACCAGCTTTTGGCGCCATGTTCACACCGGCAGCGACCAGGTGTGGTTGCCGCCGGCGTGAACCGGTCGGGAACGGCAGGCCGCTCAGCCCATCAGGGTCAGAGAATCGCGGGTCGCCGTGAAAAACGGCGGCCCACGATTCATAGAACAGTACAGCACAGAACAGGCCCTTCGGCCCTCAATGTTGTGCCGAGCCATGATCACCCTACTCAAACCCACGTATCCACCCTGTACCCGTAACCCAACAACCCCCCCTAAACCTTACTTTTATTAGGACAATACGGGCAATTTAGCATGGCCAATCCACCTAACCCGCACATCTTTGGACTGTGGGAGGAAACCGGAGCACCCGGAGGAAACCCACGCACACAGGGGGAGGACGTGCAGACTCCACACAGACAGTGACCCAGCCGGGAATCGAACCTGGGACCCTGGAGCTGTGAAGCATTTATGCTAACCACCATGCTACCCTGCTGCCCCCAAGCTGCGTGTCGCAAAATGCGACACGCCATTTTGGGGGGGTGGGAGAATCGCGGGGGTGCCAGAGCGGCCCTCCCGCGATTCCCCCACCCGGCGTGGGAGCGGAGAATCGCGCCCCAGATAAAAGGAGGCAGTTGGGAATTAATGCTTCATTGTCATTGTTAAGCTTTGTTAAATAGGTAATTATAACCTCTGCGGCTGTTTAGCACACAGGGCTAAATCGCTGGCTTTGAAAGCAGACCAAGGCAGGCCAGCAGCATGGTCCGATTCCCGTAACAGCCTCCCCAAACAGGTGCCGGAATGTGGCGACTAGGGGCTTTTTACAGTAACTTCATTTGAAGCCTACTCGTGACAATAAGCGATTTTCATTTCATTTCATTTCATAACTATTTTCTTGTGTAATGGTAAAGATTTTTTTTTTATAAATGTTTTTTATTGGGTTTTTGAACAAAGTATGTTTACCATTATGTACACGGAATAAGAAATATATATATATTCATATGTAGAAGAGAAGGGCACACCCAAACATAACAAAAAAAAAGTAACAATAAAAAGTAAAATAAAAAAGAAAATAGAATAACTGGGAGGGTATTGTGCATTTCCCCTCTTAGTACGGCCTTTCGCGCTTCCCAGAACATGGAGGGTGAGACCTCCCATTCTGGTTGTTCTCCGCGTACTCTACTATGGCCCGTGATATATGAAGGCCTTGTCAGCTAGTCGCTGAAGCCCCTAGTCGCCACATTCCGGCGCCTGTTTGGGGAGGCTGGTATGGGAATTGAACCATGCTGCTGGCTTGCCTTGGTCTGCTTTAAAAGCCAGCAATTTAGCCCAGTGTGCTAAACCAGCAGTTTTCCTGGTCCTCCACTCAGCCCTCAGGCTCCTCTGTGTTGTGCCCAGTCTCGCCACCTCCTTCTCCAGGGCCATGATCCGATCGCTCATGTCAGTCACGGCTTTCTCCAGCTCCTTAATGGTCGCCTCTTGGGCTTCCAGCTTCTCCCCTTGGGCTTCCAGCTTCTCCTCTTGGGCTTCCAGTTTCTCCTCTGCTCTTCCCAGGGCTAGCTGCACCTCCGCCAGGGCCTTGGCCATTGCTGCCTGCACTGTGGCCTCTATGTCTGCCCTAGTCTCTGCCTTGTTTTCCTGCTGATGTTCCCTCAGCGCCTCGACAAAGGCTGCCTTCTAGTTCCAGTTCCCCCCTGGCCCAGGGAGAAAATGCTCCTGTCTGCCCAGTTCTTTTTGTTGCGTCAAACCTTCTGTTCTGTCGCTTCATGTGCTGATTAGCTCGTCTGAACGGGCTCACACATTGCCCCGTCTGCCTTTGGTGCCCCTTCTCCCTCAGCTTTGGCTCCCTTCTGGCATTTTTCCCCCTTTTTTTCCCTTCCTTTTTTTCCCCTTTCCTTTCCCCTTTTTTCCCCCTTTTTCTTTTCCTCTCCCTTCTCTCCTTTACCACTTTCTTTTATAAAATTCTTCTCAAGAGAATTGTTTTTAAAAAATCAAGTGAAAAAATGTCTTTCTCTTTAGAAGTTTTCTTTTCAAAGTTTTATTTTTGAAAAAGGGGAAGTTCTTTTTTATTTTCCCTCACTCACCCAGGGTCGAGAGAGAGAGAGAGGCTTAGATTGGATTGGATTGGATTGGATTTGTTTATTGTCACGTGTACTGAGGTACAGTGAAAAGTATTTTTCTGCGAGCAGCTCAACAGATCATTAAATACATGGGTAAAAAGGGAATAAAAGAAAATACATAATAGGGCAACACAAGATACACAATGTAACTACATAAGCACTGGCATCGGGTGAAGCATACAGGGTGTAGTGTTAATGGGGTCAGTCCATAAGAGGGTCATTTAGGAGTCTGGTAACAGTGGGGAAGAAACTGTTTTTGAGTCTATTTGTGCGTGTTCTCAGACTTCTGTATCTCCTGCCCGATGGAAGAAGTTGGAAAAGTGAGTAAGCCGGGTGGGATGGATCCTCACAGCTCCAGTTTTAAGCACATGCAGATCAACGACATGTAGACCTCTAGTAAAAGTGGTGTAATGAACTTTTACCACTGCCTTTCAAACAAAGTTGCCTGAGTTCGTTGCTAAGCAAATTTTAAAAAGCACCATCAAAGTTTCAGGTGGTACTTTCTTCTCTACAGCAATAAACTGTTAATATTGGATAGTTTGGAATTCTTCAATTGTTAATCGGTTCTTCACATGTTGTAATCAAATTTTACCACATGAGCTTCAGAGAACATTAATTTTGTTGCCTTCTGTGCCAATGTTGTAGGAGTTTGACATGTGTGAAAATTAGCTGGATGAGAACTTGAATATGGTGGCCTATTCAAGTCTGCTAAAATGTCGATATGGTTAAAGTGTGTAACAAACTCAAATATTTGCACGGTTTTGATAAATAACAAAAGCTAATAATGTGTCTGCTTTGCTTTGCTACATGCAAGGATATGCAGGTTAGGTGGATTGGCCATGCTAAATTGCCCCTTCATGTCCAAAAGGTTAGATGGGGATACAGGGTTATGGAGGTAGGGTGGGGGAAGTGGGTCGATATCGGGTGCTCTTACAGAGGATCAGTGCAGACTCAATGGGCCGAATGGCCTCCTTCTGCACTGTAGGGATTCTATGATGATTGTATGCTACTGAATTTAAGCCTCTGCTTTTCAGGTAACAGTAATTGTGAAGTGGCGAAAATAATTTTCTATCAAAAAGCTCTTAAATCTGTTCATGGGCTGTGAGCATCACTGGAAAGGCCAGCATTTATTGCCCATTCCTAATTGCCCTTGGGCAGGTTGTGGTGAGGTGTCTTCTTGAACCACTGCTGTCCCTGTTATTCAAGGGCAGCGAAAGAGCAGTAATCCAGCACTACTTTGGGTGGTGTGTGGCTTGACGACGAACCTGCAGCTGGTAGTGTTCCCATGCATCAACTGTCCTTGTCCCACCAGGTGATAGAGCTCATGGATTTGCAAGGTGCTGCGAAAGGAGCCTTGGTGATTTGTTGCAGTGCATCTTGTATCGGGTACACGCTGCTCCCAGTATTGGACTGGATTGGATTTGTTTATTGTCACATGTACCGAGGTACAGTGAAAAGTATTTTTCAGCGAGCAGCTCAACAGATCATTAAGTACATGGGAAGAAAAGGGAATAAAAGAAAATACATAATAGGGCAACACAAGGTACACAATGTAACTACCTCAGCACCGGCATCCATAAGAGGATCATTTAGGAGTCTGGTAACAGCGGAAAAGGAGCTGTTTTAGAGTCTGTTCGTGCGTGTTCTCAGACTTCTGTATCTCCTGCCCGATGGAAGAAGTTGGAAGAGTGAGTAAGCCGGGTGGGAGGGATCTTTGATTATGCTGCCCGCTTTCCCCAGGCAGAGGGAGGTGTAGATGGAGTCAATGGATGGGAGGCAGGTTCGTGTGATGGACTGTGCTGTGTTCACGACTCTCTGCTTCTGGCCGGGCCGGGAGACGCTCTTTGTTCCTGCCTCATGGTGGTCGCAGCCGGGGAGGGGGATGGGTTGGTTCCTGCTGCTGGCTTGTTCCCCGCTTTGGTCCCTGCCTTGGTCCGGGCCGCTGCTCGTCTTACCCTGAGCTCTCCTGCCGGGGAGGGGGGGGGGGGGGTGGGGGGGGGGGGGGGGAGAGAGGGGGGGGAGGGTGGGGGGTGGAGGTCGTCAGTCGTTCCTGCTGGCTCGGTCCCCGCTTTGGTCCGTGCCGCCGCTCGTCCTGCTCTGCGCTCTGCTGCCGTGCGTCATGGTAAAGATATTTTAATCCTATGGTAGAAATAAAGTTTATTTTAATATATCATACCCCTATTTGTGCACGGAGTCACTCCTGAAGCAAAGTATCCTTTCCTCACCGTCTTACAAATTAAACACAATCTTGGGGTTTTGTCCAGTATCCCAGCAAATGTTGAGTTTCTGGTACGGGATAATAATAATGGACTGAATGGCCTGTCTCTGCACTATAACAATTCTATGATTGTGTGATTAGTAACTGAATATGTTAAACTGATTACTCCATTATTTAACAATGCAGTCATTTACAAGAACACAAGAACTTTATCTTTTTACAAGTTCCAAATACATATTCTGGCTATCTTTGGACCAAGGGTACAGCTTTTGCTCGAAAAATGCCATGAGTGTGGGCATTGCTGCCCTCTGTAAATTGGTCACTGTATCAGATACTGGCATACCAGTATCTTGCCACATGCCATGTTGTGCCAACCGACTCGTATCTGTGCATTAAAGACATTCAGCGAACGTAGCATCTATTGTGTATGTTCAATGCCTTCAACGGTCTGTCAATAATCTCACATTTTACAGGTAAAAACAGTCCCCCCAACCATCACAGTTCCCTTTCAGCCTCACATCTACTTAATGCAACTGTAAAGTGTCCCTCGCATCCCTCCTGGCTGCTTTGTCTGCTTTGCCAGATTACACAACTAATCATCTCCTTTCATGATTCAGCCATTAGCTGATCATTGCAGGAATGTTGGCCATTGCTTCTCAGTTGACACTCATAAAGCCACACAAGGATCAATTTGTTGTGGCAGCTGAGCTTATGTCATAGGCTGTTGACCCAGTGATAAAAATATTAAGTCATCCAGACCAGCTTCTGGAAAATGTTACATATCATAAACTCAGGGGCGGCACGGTGACGGCACGGTGGCACAGTGGTTAGCACTGCTGCCTCACGGCGCTAAGGACCTGGGTTCAATCCTAGCCCCAGGCCACGGTCCATGTGGAGTTTGCACATTCTCCCTGTGCCTGCATGGGTCTCATCCCCACAACCCAAAGATGTGAAGGGTAGGCGGATTGGTAACACTAAATTGCCCTTAATAGAAAAATAAAAAATAACATAACTTACCATAAACTCCTAGATTTAAGGCTCATATGAAAAATGAATTCAAGATGACTGACATTTCTTGATTGCCTAATATTTCTCTCAGTCAACACACCATGATTTGTCCCTGCATGGTTGACTTATCTGGGAAAAGATTCTGAAATGTAATTGGTACATAGGTTTTCGCTTCATGATTTCTATTTTGCAGAACCAGGCTTGTGTACTTACCCCATTCATACATTCTCTTGTGTGAATTTGTATTGTTATTTATTGTTTCTGTATTTGGTAGGAATAGGGGTATTTTAATTCATGGAAAATTTCAATGATGATTGGCTGGTTCAATTATTACTGAGGGATCGACCTTCAAATGGGATCACTGGGAACATCGTCAGTTTCCTGGGATAAAAACACAGAAGGTTGACTCAAACCTTCAACTGGTTCTTCTCAACTGGTACACTGCAGGTGGACAGCTTACCAGCTCATAGATGATGGAATTTAAATTCAGTTTGAGCGTGAGTGCAAATGGATGCTAGCACCTCATTTACATTCACTTAAGGCTAAATGTGACTGTGTGCTTCTTGTTCCTGGATTACTGGGCCCTGACTTTTAATTTCCTTTTAATGACTTTGTGACTGCTACTTTAGAGCAGATTACAGCTAAATATATAATGCGGGATCAAGGGGTTCCAAGGGGTCTCACAGGTCGGCGCAACATCGAGGGCCGAAGGGCCTGTACTGCGCTGTAATGTTCTATGTTCTTCTTTTCCCCACTGGCATCATTCCTGTTTTGATGAGCAGTGAACTTCACTGACGCTCTTCCCCACCTGCATTGTCAGAAAGCCCAAGTAGTTAGCGACTGCAGAACCGCAATCTAATTTAAACACAATTTGTTTTTCTGTGGGTCTGTTGGTGTAGGATTTGTTACCATAGGAGCCTTTCACAGATCTGTAACTTCAAATGAATGAATGTAATCCTCATCTGAGACATTAATAGCCCATATGCTGCTAATCCTTTAGGCTGGGTAGAGCCAGGAGGACACAGGGAGATAAATTGGAAAAGCAGAGATAGGTTAATCCTATAGAACCTTTATGGCTTTAAACTCCAAGCTCAGTAAAATTGTGAATCAGTTCCACACACACACACATAGGGCTGGATATTGCGCCTGTTTTCAACTGGGTCATGTAATTATGAGGGGTGGCAAGGCCATCACCAATCCGCTTGCCCTGAGCTGTTCCCCATAATATGGTAATTGGGTGAGCAATTAAATCATCAGCCTACCCACCCTTTATACCTAACTAATTAATGGTCAATTAACCTTTTACCAAGCTAACTGACACAAATGTTACACTGCCCAATCCATAACAATGGTGTGGGCAGGTGGGCGGGAATGGGAAGATATATTTTTTTAAATACAAGTTGTAAAGTGGTGGGAAGTAAGGGAGGCATCTTTTAGCATGCTTTTTAGGGAGACGTGTTACCCGCCCTTTGGTCCTGCCTGTCTGCCCTCCAAAACATGCCCCACACCCCTTTTGACACTCCATCCCCAGGCTGCCTCATACCTCCCCTAAAAGCAAGGGACTTGTCTGGTTCCAGAATCCATCAAAGATCTGCTTGAGCCTGCTTACAGTCCCAGCGATGTCCACCACCAGGTTCTGGTTCAGCTGACTGGCAACGCTGCTGGCCAACCAGATTGGCCAGCAACTCTCGAGGGTGGGACTTCCTCCCATTGAGTTTGTGAGGGGTCGGCATGGGGAGTCCGACCCTCTGCCAGAGGGCCTACTGACAGCTGTGGGGCAGGCTTTTAGGTGCGTTGGTTGCTGTTGACTCTTGCAATAGGCATGGGTGAGCAATACGCCCTTCCCATCATCACCCTGCCCTGTGAAATGCAACCAGTAGACCAAGTGGTCACGTGATGATATGGTTACTTAAGAGATCATGTGACAGAAGAGCAGGAGTTCTCCCTGGAATGCGGGCAGAGTACAAGCATAGAGGAGCTGCTCAACTAGTGAATAAAGTATTGTTTGTTATAATCCTTGGTCAGCAGTCATTGGAACCCAACACTTATTATTTTATAAATTTAGAGTATCCAATTCTCTTTTTTTCCAATTAAGGGGCAATTTAGCATGGCCAATTCACCTACCTTGCACAGCTTTTTGGGTTGTAGAGGTGAGACCCACGCAGACACGGGGAAAATATGCAAACTCCACACGGACAGTGATCCAGGGCCGGGATCGAACCTGTGTCCTCGGCGCGTGATGCAGCAGTGCTAACCACTGGGAACCCAGCACTTCTACATGGTGTAATGAGTTAACAGTGAAGAACATAATAATCAACATGCACGCATTTAACCCTACAAACCAAATATCTGATGAATCGATACAATCATACACGGTAATTTTGAAAATTCTGGAAAACATTAGCATTTGTCACATTACTGATGAGTTAGTGAGGGATTGAATAGTCTGCGTGATCCACAGCAATCTTGTCTGCAAGCAGCTGCTCCGAGAGAAAGATTTGACACTACAAACAGTCATCAGCTTTTACATGCTAAATAAACAGTCTGAAAAGCGCAGCAAGTTCAGGCGGGAAACTGATGCCCTACCCCATCTGTGGTGGCAATCACCCTCAGAACAGAGCAATATGTTTGGCATATGATAAACATGGCAACAAATGTGGAAAGTGGAATCACTTTGCAAAATGCTGCCGATCAAAACCACAGCATCTTAAGTCTGCCACCAGCCACATAGCAGCCGGTCAATTCTCCAAGGTGATGGCATGGTGGCACAGTGTTTAGCACTGCTGCCTCATAGCTCCAGGGACCCGGGTTCAATTCCAGCCTCAGTTGACTGACTGAGTGAAGTTTTGCACTTTCTCCCTGTGTCTGCTTGGGTTTCCTCCGGTTGCTCCGGTTTCCTCCCAAAGCTCAAAGACGTGCAGGTTAGCTGGATTGGCCATGCTAAAAATGTTTGGTGGGGTTACTGGGTTACGGGGATGGAGTGGGCTCAAGTAGGGTGCTCCCCCCAAGGGCTGGTGTAGGCTCGATGTGCCGAATGGCCTTTCTGCACTGTAGGGATTCTATGATTCTATGTTTTTTTTTAATTTAGATTACCCAATTATTTTTTCCAATTAAGGGGCAATTTAGCGTGGCCAATCCACCTACTCTGCACATTTTTGGGTTGTGGGGGCGAAACCCACGCAGACACGGGGAGAATGTGCAAACTCCACACGGACAGTGACCCAGAGCCGGGATCGAACCTGGGACCTCAGCGCCGTGAGGCGGTTGTGCTAACCACTAGGCCACCGTGCTGCCCCTATGATTCTATGTTAGGAGCTTCATCAAAGTGAACGAACTGGAGCTCAGACAGAGCATCAAGCCATTGGGGCTCCAATAACACTCCACTTTGAGAATGCCAACACCCTCACAGAGAAGGGTGCGACCTTCACCATCCAGAACATGATTTGCATCATCGCAAAGTTGAAAGTGAAGATTAACACTGGAACAAAGTGTAATAGTATTGTCAACTGAATGCTACAGGAACTAGAACCATCTGCAGCACCGGACCCCAATACCCAGGTGGATCTCGTGGCTTGTGGCAGACAAACCATCTGCACAGAACCACTCTCAGCTGTACACAGAGCAGTTTCAAGTTTCATATAATTGACCAGAACATGAGGCCACTGCTGGGTCTTCAGGACAGTATCACACTGGGGCTCATCCAACTTGGTCCTGAGGTATATGCTCTGCAACACCAGGCCCCAAAATTGAAAGTGGACAAAGACATCTTCAACAGCAACATCATACCAGTGATATACCACGTGAGACTAGATGACTCGGTACCACCAACAGTTTGTGCCCTGAGAAGAGTACCAATAGCCATCAAGCAGAAAGTAGCCAATAAACTGTATCAGATGATGAATCTGACTTTCGCAGCTCCCATAATCAAGTCCACAGAATGTGTTCCAGCAGAGGTGGCTGCAGTAAAGAAAGATGACACTGCCAGGATATGGATTGATTCAGTGCATTTAAACAAGGTACTGCTCAGCCCTCATCACCCTATGAAGACGGTGGAACAGATCACAGCAGACATGCCAAATACTAAGATCTTCAGCATCCTGGATGTGAAATGTGGGTTTTGGCAGGCCCCACTAGATGAAGAATCTTTGAAACTTACCGCATTCATGTCTCTGGTGAGCATATATAGTTTTCTTCGTATGCACTATAGGATCTCCACTGACAACGAGGTCTACCAGTGATGCATGGAGAAACTGCAGGCCAGCCCTGTGAAATCATCGTCGATGCCATCCTGGTGTGGGGTTTCACTGCACAAGAACATGATGAACATCTTTGTCTCGTCCTCGACAGAATCAGGATCATACAGCTGAAGCTCAACCCTATTAATTGCAGATTCAGGGTCAGCCAGGTTTCCTACATGGGTCATTTACTCACAGTGATGGTATGAAGCCAGATCCAGACAACAAAATGGCTATATGGCAGCTGGTCATTCCTGTGGACAAGCATGCTTTACAGTACTTCCTTGGTATGACAAATCATCTTTCGAAGTTCATTCTGTATTACAGTAAGGTCACTGGAGCTTTCGTCAACTCCTTTACCAGGACATGGAATGGTGCAGCAAGAGCACCACACAGCAGTCTTCAACAGACTCAAACAGGCACTCTCAGCCCCACCTGTGTTGTAATACTTTTAAATTTGAGCTCCTGTACTTATATCAGCAGACACCTCCTAACACAGACTTAGTGACGTCTCCATCCAGATTGACAGATCTTTGCTTCAATGGCCATCACTGACACTAAGACTTGTTATGTGCAACTTGAAAACAAATTCCTCGCTCTAGTCTTCACCAGTCCAAAATTTCACAACTTCATAGAATCACAGTAAGAAGTCTTACAACAACAGGTTAAAGTCCAACAGGATTGTTTCAAACACTAGCTTTCGGAGCACTGCTCCTTCCTCAGGTGAATGAAGAGGTCACCTGAGGAAGGAGCAGTGCTCCGAAAGCTAGTGTTTGAAACAAACCTGTTGGACTTTAACCTGGTGTTGTAAGACTTCTTACTGTGCTCACCCCAGTCCAACGCCGGCATCTCCACATTATATAATCAGAGAATCCCTACAGTGCACAAGGAGCTCATTCGGCTCACCGAGTGTGCACTGACCCTTTGGAAGAGCACCTTACCTGAGCCCAATCCCTGGCCCTATCCCCATAACCCCACCTAATGTTTGGACACTTCGGGGCAATTTAGCATGGCCAATCTACCTCAACTGCACATCTTTGGACTATGGGAGGAAACCGGAGCACTCGGAGGAAACCCACGCAGACAGGGGGAGAACGTGTAGACTCTGCACAGACAGACACCCGAGGCCAGAATCGAATCCAGGTCCCTGGCGCCATGAGGCAGCAGTGCTAACCACTGTGTCCTTCATGTATGATCACTTTGCAACTGTTGTAATGGATCATCAGCCACTCATAACCATCTATAAAAAACCTCCTCACACCGCGCCTGCCAGTCTGCAATGCATGATGCTAAAGCTGCAACTCTACAATCTCAGCCTAATGTAAAAATATGGTTAGAAATTGGACCTCCCTTATTCCCTTTCAAGAGCCTTCCTCCCCATGACAGACCAGGCAGATGATGAGGAAGGCATAGACATCATGATAATCGAGGTACTATCTTCTCGTAGAATCCAGGAGCTCAAAGATGTCTTATGAGCAGACATCACATGCAGGGAGCTGTACAGCACCATCATGAAGGGCTGGCCTGAGTGCTCAAGGGAGTTTCATCAGAGATAAACTAGCCATAAAGGATGGATTGATACTGCGTGACCAGCGATTTGTCATTCCTTCTTCTCTTCAGAGGCACTACACCCAACAACTTCTCCAAGGGCACCCCGGGTTACAAGCAACTTGATACGGGATGTGCACCACGCATTTCACTCAAGCCGCACCAAGCAAAAGAACCACTGCACCTATATGAGGTCCCGGACCTCCAATGGGCATTCACAGAAGCTGACATTATTGAATGGGATGGTAAACAGCATTTAATCTTAGTCGACTCATATACCAGGTAGATTGAATTCAACTATCTGTCAAACATGGCGAGCAACACAGACATCATCAAGTGCAAGAGACACATCTCCACACACGGCACCCCTCAGAGACTCATGACAGACAGCGCTCGCCAATTCCTCTCCGATGAATTTAGAAACTTTGCACACATATGGGACTTTGAGCATATCATGAGCAGCAGCCGATACCCACATTCCAATGGCTTGGTAAAGTGAGTGGTATGCTCAGCTAAGCATTTTCTCGAGAAATGTGCCAGGCATCTCAGATTACTAAGCTGCACTCCTCAGCCTGCAAAAGTTATCGTGACAGGGTCTGCTCTCGTCAGCACAGCGACTATTCTGCAGGAACACCAGGACCACAATTCCTACTGCCAGGATACTTTTGAAGGCCAAACTCGAAACCAATGTGAGTGGTACCATCATGGACACCGATTAAGGGGGACAATGCACTATGTTTATGATGCACACAGACTCGGCTCTCTGACATCTGGTCAAATGGTCAGGATCCAGACGATATGCTGCCATGGCAAGTTGGCGCTGGTATACAGCCATACCCCGCTGTCAAACAATTACATGGTAGCCTCGAACAGTATCCACTATGTGCTGAACTGACATCACCTACCAGAAGGATCGGAATCAGCAGCAGCAGGAGCCACAATACCCCAGCCACTCAGCCTACAACACAGGCTCCCTACATCGGTGTAGATGGATGACCCTCCAGAGGCCTATGCAGCAAGCCATGCACCCACTGGGCATAGCAATGGAGCACCCCAATCCATCCACACCGAGGACACCAGCCTGAGAACATCTCCAGCATAGCCAACTGGCATAGGCACACGCTCGGGGCTTATGACCAAACCAAATGCAAGTTTCCAGGACTACATAAAGAACTAGTCTACAACAATTCTTCATATTTCTTCTTCGCACAGTGAAATGGAAGGGGGGGGGGGTGAGGAGACGCGATGGGCAATGCACCAGCCGCAACAGCCGAATCCGCGTTTCACCCAATGTAAGTAGTTATGTGTTGTTAGCCTGTTCAATCTGTGTGCTGGAAAATGGTTTGCAGCCAATTAATCTTCACGCACACTATTGCATCTCAGCACCTCAACTTGAAGATGTAGACCGAGTGGTCACGTGATAACGTGGTTACTTAAGAGGTCAAATGACAGAAGTGCAGGAGTTCTCCCCGGAAGCGCAGGCAGAGTGCAAACATGGAAGAGATGCTCAGCTTGTGAATAAACTGTTGTTTGTTCTAAGTCCTTGGGCACCAGTCTTTTGGGAATCCAGCAGCTCTACACCGCCCATAGAGACTGGTAAATTTCTCATCTTCGCTGTACAGACATAATTTGGCAAAGTGGACCGCTGGCTCATTATAACACCCATCTGATTTTCATCACATTGAAATCAAAGAAATCTACTTCTGGTTGGTTCTGTGATGAATGGCCAATCCATTTTATCAGATTAACACCCATGCAGTGAAAGCAACAAAAAAAAACCTCACTGTTCTCTTTAATAACTATGGTGGAGGCAGCCAATTCAGAAATTCAGTGAACCTTAAGTTTAATGACTTGGGGCTATGTAGGGTTAACCTATCTTGACCCTTGGTTAAATAAGAACTTACATGTGTAACCATAGTCTTCTTTATCCAGAACTAAAAATATGAAGAAACTCAACAATTAAATCACGTTAACTTTGGGTAATTAAGTGAAATTATGCTGGAATGGTTTTGAATAGAACTGTCATTCAGAAACAACCAGTTTTCACCATGCTAGCAACCAAAGATACTGCAGGCCACTCGCCAGCTGAGTTGGAGGGATCTATTGCAATGCAAAACATGGCAGTAGGCATGACACTTAAAATATTAGAGTTGTCAATTATTCAAGCTGATTATTGCCTGAATGTAGAAAAACTGGTTTCACAAAATCCTTACTTTAGCACATTATTATCTTACAAGACTTTTGAACGTCAAATAGAAATATAATTGCGAACATTAACCACCTTTCTTTATTCGGATCAAGGAGCCTGGTGAAATGGGAGTCACACCAGCCCTCAGGGGCCAGTTAATTACAGGCCCAAAGTTCAATTACCAACAGCCCACTAGGATAGTGGTGGGTGCTGCAGGTACAACACACTCCAGAACATCTGATTGTTGTGATGGAGGGGGCACAGCAGCAAGGGTATGGGGGTGGCTCTCAGCAAGCCCAAACCCCCTCAGACAGCCCAAACCCCCTCACCTTGATCAGACACTGGAATGAGGTCCACTAACCTCCCTCCACCAGGAGCCCACAAGAAACCCGAACAGGGTTTGTTTTGTATGCTCCCCACATGGCTCGTCCCCCACTAGCCACTAAGCTAATGTCACTGGCAGTGGGGTGAGGCCCTTAAGTAGGCATTGATTGCCCACCTAAGGGCCTAAATTGGCAGTGGAGCAGGAAGGCTGCACACTGCCACAAACTTAAATCAGGATAGAGATGGGAAGGGTCCCCACCTGTACTCTCCCACCTGATTAAATGTCCCGTTGCCACCAAATGCCCCACAGCAGTGGGCCTATGTGTTATAACCTACCTGCTTACCACTAGCTGGGGACTAATGGCAATCCCACAATCCTTTGGGAGTATGAACTTCCCCAATGAGGGGGGGTGGAGAAATCATTAGCAGATGCCCTGCATAAATAAAGCTGGCCAGTTTGGAACCAGCTAGAGGAGAGTGAGCAGCAAGAGAAGTTGCTGCTGTTGTATATATTATTGTAAATAAATGTTATTTTTTTTTCTATCCTTCAACTCGTGCTGGATTTTTCGTGGCCCTCACAAAACTGGCGACGAGGGTTAAAGTGAATAGCTGTCTACACTGCTGAAGCCACCTCCCTGGATTATTGTTGGATACAGGTTGGAAGTTGTTTTCTATTACACCATGCCTCCTTATGGACATTTGGATGTTTTTGACGCTGCGCTGGAAAGCTGGAACGGATGCCTTACTATTTCTGGGCAAACAACATCACCGAAAACGAGCGCCAGGTGGTCATATTGCTCACCGCCTGCGGCCCGCATATGTTTGGGGTGATTAGGAGCCTTAGATACCCAGCTGCGCCAGACACCAAAATGTTTGATGAACTTGTGAACTTAGTGGGGCAACATTTTAACCCAACCCCATCTACGATAGTCCAACGTTACCGGTTTAATACCGCTGAGAGGACCCCAGAAGAATCCCTTGCTGACTTTCTATCCAGGCTACGCAGGATTGCAGAGTACTGTGACTATGGTGAGACCTTGTCAGAAATGTTACGCGACAGTTTGGTTTGCGGTATTAACAATGCGGCCCCCCAGGGAAAGTTGTTAGCTGAGCCAACATTGACTTTTCAACAGGCCATTCAAATAGTATTGTCCCGAGAGAGCGCAGAACGAGGAGTGCAGGAGCTACAGAGAATGGAGGTGCACGCCTTGGGGCGCAACCCCTTCCGTCCGAAAGTGTCCCACCCGCACCGCTATGGCACCTTTGGCGAGGCAAGGCCGATTGACGCCAGTGGCCATCGGACATTCCTCCCCGAAGGGAGCCTTCTCCAGAACCAATGAATGAGGAGCCATGTCTGTGTCAGACTTGTGGGCGCCGGCCCTGTCGTGGACGGCGGTCCTGGGGATGCCAGAGGTGCCGTCGTTCCGACAGAAACTGGGGCCGGACCAGGGGCCGTACCTTCCATTTGGATGAACCTGCGGCGACTACTCCCGAGGATGTGGAGTCAGAAGACGACTGCCTGCAGCTGCATTGTGTGGCAGCTCCCCATGTGGCCCCCATTAAGGTGACAGTACGGGTCAATGGTCACCTGCTTGAGATGGAGTTGGACACTGGTGCAGCGGGCTCCGTGATCACCCAGAGGACATTCGACCGCATCAAGCAGGATATACAGACCCTTACATTAACCGGCACACAGGCCAGGTTGGCCACCTATACGGGGGAACCATTGGACATTGCAGGAACTACGATGGCCCCTGTTGTTTATGGACGGCAGGAGGGGCGTTTCCCACTTATTGTTTATGTTGGGTCGGGACTGGTTGTGCCATTTGCGGCTGCAGTGGCAGCACATCCTCCAAACAGTTTCTGGAGGGTTGACTGAGGTGCTAGGACGGTACCCAGATGTATTCCAGCCCGGTTTGGAGAAAATAAAAGGGGCCAGAGCCCGTATCCAAGTCGAATCAGGAGCCACGCGGCGCTATTTCCGGGCACGCCTGGTGCCTTATGCCTTGCTCGAGAAGGTAGAAGGGGAGCTCACTCGTTTGGAGACTTTAGGTATCATCAGGCCCTTCCGTTTCGCTGACTGGGCAGCACCAATTGTACCTGTAATGAAGTTTATGTGCGGCGACTATAAACTTACAGTGAATACGGCTTCCCAGCTCGACCGATCTCGATGCGAAGCTTGCAGGCAGACTCTCATTCACAAAATTAGATATGAGTCACGCCTACCGACAGTTGGAGCTGGACCCTGCCTCCCGGCCATATGTAACGATTAATACACACCGGGGCCTGTATGAATGTGCACGGGTGCCCTTTGGGGTATCCTCTGCCTGCGCTATTTTTCAACGCGTCATGGAGGCATTCTGAGAGGTTTACCGCATGCCGCTGTCTACCTAGACGACGTTTTGATATCAGGGACTTCGGAGCAGGAACATTGGGAAAATGTGGAGGCTGTCGTTCAACGCTTTTCGGAGGCTGGAGTCCGTTTACGTCGCACAAAGTGCATCTTTCAGGCGAAGGAAGTAGTCTACCTGGGTTATCGGGTGGACCACGAAGGTTTGCACACCATCACAGAGAAGGTGCGCGCGATTCAACAGGCCCCCGCCCCGACTGACACTTTGCGTCTTCGTTCTTTTCTCGGCCTCGTAAACTATTACGGGAAGTTCCTTCCCAATCTGGCAACTACGCTGGCCCCGTTGCACCTTCTGCTAAAGAAGAATCACACCTAGGTTTGGCGACAGCCGCAAGAAACCGCTTTCCGGCAGGTAAAACAACAATTGTCGTCGTCTGGGTTACTAACCCACTATGATCCTGGAAAGACTTTGCTCATCACATGTGATGCATCCCCGTATGGTATTAGGGCCGTCCTGTCCCACAAGATGGAGAACAGGGCCGAGCGGCCGATAGCTTTCGCCTCCCGCACATTGACTGCAGCGGGAAAGAAGTACGCGCAGATCGAGAAGGAGGGCCTGGCGGTGGTCTTTGCGGTGAAACACTTCCACCAGTACGTGTCTGGCCACCACTTCACTATCGTGACTGATCATAAGCCTCTGCTGGGACTTTTCCGAGAGGATAAGCTAATACCACCCATTGCTTCCGCATGGATCCAGCGCTGGGTTTTGTTGCTCGCTGCCTACGAGTATTCTCTGGAACACAAACCAGGAACCCAGATAACTAATGCCGACGTACTGAGCCAATTGCCTTTATCGACCAGCCCCATGTCGACCCCCACGACCGGTGAGGTGGTTGCAAACTTAAATTTTATGGACACCTTGCCTGTCACGGCATCACAGACCCGTGAGTGGACCCAGACGGAGCCAGTCCTGTCAAAGGTTTGGCAAATGGTCCTGTATAGTGGACAGCTCCCAGGCGAGATGCGGGCATTTTCCTCCAAGCTGTCAGAATTTAGCGTGGAAGACGGTATTCTCTTGTGGGGGACGCGTGTGATTGTCCCGGGAAAATGACAGGAGCTGATACTAAGAGACTTGCACAATGGGCATCCCGGTGTGACCAAAATGAAAATGTTGGCCCGGAGTTATGTCTGGTGGCCAGGCCTCGACACCAATGTTGAGAAGGTGACCCAAAAGTGCTCCATTTGCCAGGAACATCAGAAGGTTCCGTCGGCCGCGCCCCTACATCACTGGGAATGGCCAGGGCGGCCTTGGGCGCGGTTGCATGCGGATTTCGCCGGCCCTTTTCAAGGATCCATGTTCCTTCTATTAATCAATGACCAGTCTGAATGGTTAGAGGTGCATAAAATGGTAGGCACCATGTCCTGCGCAACAATCGAGAAGATGCGTTTGTCTTTCAGTACGCATGGCCTCCCCGAGGTGCTCGTCACGGACAACGGCACTCCGTTCACAAGTGAGAAGTTTGCGAGGTTGATGAAGATGAACGGCATACGCCATATCCGCACCGTCCCATACCATCCGGCTTCAAATGGGTTGGTGGAGCGCGCAGTGCAGACATTCAAACGAGGCCTAAAGAAGCAGTCTTCCGGGTCGATGGACACGAGACTGGCTCGTTTTTTATTTTCATATAGGACCACCCCACATGCGGTGACTGGGGTAGCTCCAGCAGAAGTCCCTAATGGGCCGGAGACTTCGCACCCGCCTTAGCATGGTTTTCCCGCACATTGGCGCAAAGGTACGCCATACGCGCAAAGGTACGCCATACACAAGAACGGCAGGGACATGGTTTTTCTCGGCATCAGCCAATTCGGCAGTTTGGGCCCGGTGACCCAGTGTTCGTTCGGAATTTTGCTGGTGGTGCATAGTGGGTCCCTGGCGTAATCTTTTGCCAAACGGGCCCTATCTCTTACCAGGTGCAAGCCCAGGGCCATCTCCAGCGCAAGCATGTAGACCACGTTCGGTCTAGAAGACCATCCCTTCCAAAGATTCCCCGAGTCCGAAGCTCATTTCTACAGCCACAGAGACCAGACACAGTGGAGAGTATTCCTCACAATCTTCCTCTGGTGCCACACTCCAAACCTGCGCAGGTCATTGCAGAACCGCTTGGAGATAGAGACGCCGAGATGACGGAGGCTGCCAACTCCGACTCCGAGATGGAGACACAGGATGCCTCAGAGGAGGAATCCTCGGGCCCACGGGCTGTGGATGTACAACCATTACGCCGTTCATCACGGAAGCGTCGTTCTTCGCCACATTATATGGCGCCCATTCCAGCATCTCGTGCAAATGGTGTCCGGCCTGCGGCAAAACGAGTCCGACGCCCTTCTGCGCCAGGGTCTTCGGTGGATTCCTTGGACTTTGGGGGGGGGAGGGATGTTATAACCTGCCTGCTTACTACTGGCTGGGGACTAATGACAATCCCACAATCCTTTGTGGAGTATAAGCTTCCCCAATGAGGGGGGCAGAGAAATCATTAGCAGTTTCCCTGCATAAATAAAGCTGGCCAGTTTGGAACTGGCTAGAGGAGAGTGAGCAGCAAGGGAAGTTGCTGCTGCTGTTGTATATATATGTTATTGTAAATAAATGTTATTTCTTTCTATCCTTCAACTCGTGCTGGATTCTTCGTGGCCCTCACAAAACTATGATTCCATTCTTTGGGGCCGATATCATCCCGATATAAATGAGGAAAGTTGGTCAAATATTTCACTCACTCTCACCTTGCCAATGACTTTTCATTGTCAGTTTTGCATCAGTTAAATGTTACTGTCTGTACTTTACGTTTTCCACTTAAGTTTCTGATTCCTTGTCCTATTTTATCTTCTGCACCATTTACAACTCCTCGAGCCAAGAAGCCACCTTTCTCCCAAACCTCTGAAATTTCCCACTAGGTGGTGCAAAGGAGTACATCAAATTTCTTACATTCTTGTTCAGAAAGGACCAGTACCAACTTTAATGCCTGAATGCCAGGGTCACACATACTGTATGTGTCGAGTCACAGAAGCAAATCTGACTCCCACTACTACAGGGGCTGGTTTAGCTCACTGGGCTAAATCGCTGGCTTTTAAAGCAGACCAAGCAGGCCAGCAGCGCGGTTCGATTCCCGTACCAGCCTCCCCGGACAGGCGCCGGAATGTGGCGACTAGGGGCTTTTCACAGTAACTTCATTGAAGCCTACTCGTGACAATAAGCGATTTTCATTTTTTTCTGTGACTCAGCAGTTAGGGTTTAAGTGTGCGATCTGTCTGTGTGGGGCTTAAAAATTCAGCTTGATGTCATTGGTAAATGAATTGCGAAGTTCACTGCGTAAAACATATACACCGATAATCTACCGAGTAAAGGTTTTAGACTTTCATAACATCCATCATCACATTAAAGTATCATTTCATCTGGTGAAATCTGCTCTTTGCCCCATTGCGTCATCCTATGTCTGCAGACACGAAAAACCAGCTCAATTGGAAAGTCTAACCGTGTTGTCAGTCATGAGCTAAATACATTTAAATAAAAACACAGTTGACAATCACAAAGAAATAGAAATATCCCCACAACCCTAACCACTGGCTAAAGGAAGATGCTCGGGAATCTAAGTCAAACGCTGCAGTCATCCCATAACATCATAGGATCAACCAATCACCAGAGGATTGTTGACATATTCAAACCTATCTAAATCAACTCCAACAATAAAAAACACAGCTGAGATGTTTCAAACTCAAAAAGAGTAATTTGTGAACATTAGATTAGGAATTGCACTCTTTATTAACCACAAGGTGGCCCCCATGTGCTATATTAAGCAGAACGTCTGGAAGTTCCTAATATTAAGCAAACATTAAATTATGAGACTGTCTCCAAATATATGAGACTGTCTTCAATTTTATATTAAAATGTTCACTTCAAATGGAGAAATAATTCGCCAGCCACAAAAACTCCTGACACAGAAATGCAACAACAACCTATATTTCCATAGCATCTATCACATAAAACTGCAGGAGTGTTACGAAGGAAAATTTGGCATCAAGGCACATAAAGAAATATTGGATAATGGAGTCAGTTACAAGGAGTATCTTAAAATGGGGAAAGAGAAGTAGAGAGGTGAAGACATTTAAGGAGGCAATTCCAGAGTTTAGGAATTGGCTGCTGAAGGCACAGCCACTAATGGTGACGCAATGAAAAGCAGGGACACTCATTAGTGAGGACACGAGCAGTAGAATTGGGATGAAGGCAATTTTATAGAGGGTAGAGCGTGTGAGGTCAGCCAGGACTGAATTTTAATAGTCAAGTCTAGCGATAATAAAGCATGGACAAAGCTTTCAGCAGCAGTTGAGCTGAGATAGGGATGGAATCGACAAAGTTACGGAGGTGGAAATAGGCGATTTTAGTGAAAGCACAGATATGTGGTCAGTCATTCATCTCAAGGTCCAATATACATTTGGTTGGTTTCCTCTACTCTTGCTCAAGAGTGGGGAGATTTTCCATTTTATTCTGGCAGACTGACACTTTCATATTGATTCAAAGTTGTTTGGGATGTTGTTTCACAGACTGACATAACTCAAGGGACAACCCAAGCATCCGAAAGGTCCAAAGCACAAACCTCATTCCGGCAGGCCTTGACCCACCCACCTCACTGCACACCAAGTGCAGTATAATTCCAGCCAGGTGGAAACACTGAAACTTGGATAATGTATGCACTGATAAATTTCTGCCATCCCAAATCAAGAGGGATATTAAGGTATTAGGGCGTGGTGCCAAAACAAAATTACGAGAATGGGATGAGAGGCTGTTCCCCTTGGAGAAGCAAACGTTGAGAGAAGGTTTGATGGAGGTTTTCAAAATGGCAAGGGGTGTGGACAGAGAGGAAGAACATGTTCCCGTTAATTGAAGGGTTGAGAATGAGAGTTTACTGATTTAAGGTGAGTGACAAAAGAATCAAAGGCGACATTAGGGTATGCAGTGAGTGATTAGAAACCTGCATAGAAAATAGGGGGTGGCACGGTAGCACAGTGGTTAGCACTGGTGCTTCATAGCGCCAGGGTTCCAGTTTTGATCCCCGACTTGGGTCACTGTCTGTGCGGAGTCTGCACGTTCTTCCCGTGTCTGCGTGGGTTTCCTCCGGGTACTCCGGTTTCCTCTCACAAGTCCTGAAAGACATGCTGTCAGGTAATTTGGACATTCTGAATTCTCCCTCCGTGTACCCAAACAGGCGCTGGAATGTGGTGACTCAGGGCTTTTCACAGTAACTTCATTGCAGTGTTAATGTAAGCATACTTGTGATAATAAATATTATGATTATTATAAAAATGATAGAAGCAGGTGAGGCCATTCGGCCCTTCAAGCCTGCTTTGCCGTTCTTTACGATTATGGCTGATCATCAAGCTCAATACCCTGATCCTGCCCTCCCCCCCATACCCCTTAATCCCTTTACCCCCAAGAGATATATCAAATTCCTTCTTGAAATTACACAATGTTTTGGCTTCAACTACTTTCTGTGGTAGTGAATTCCACTCTCTGGGTGAAGAAATTTCTCCTCAACTCAGTCGTAAAAGGTTTACCCCTGTTCCCCAAACTATGACCCCCTAGTTCTGGACTCCCCCGCCAGCAGTACATTCTTTCTGAATCTACCCTGTCTAATCTGTTAGAATTTTATAAGTTTCTATGAGCTGCCCTCTCACTCCAATGGAAATTATCCTAACTATTTAGTCTCTCCTCATATGACAGTCTTGCCATCCCAGGAATCAGCTAGGTAAATCTTCTATTAGGATATGAAGTTTGCTGTGAGAGAGGGTGATGAATGAAAGGCAGGGGAATGGGACTGGCCTCGTTGCCCAGCAGAGAACTGGCACAGGGACGATGAGCTGAATAGCCCCCTTCTGGGCTGTGACCATTTCATGATTGTATGAAATCAGTTAGGTTCCCATTAGATTGAATAGAAACCTTTTTAAAAGCAATCTCCAAGCCTCCCAATTTCACCAATTACAATTTAGCCTGAGCAGGGGCACATTTATTCAGTCAGCACAACTGAAGCTTTCTGGGCAAGCTGAATAAACCTTGTTCAGAATGGATTTGAAAAAATGCATTGATACAGTTATGAGGAACACATCATTTTGTAGCCACAATCTAATGCACTGAACCAGCGTGCCAAACAAATAGTTCAGGGAATCAATAGCTCTAATAATCAATGGATAATGTCAAACCTGCAAACCAAATGATTTTCCTACTACACTGTAACTGCTTTACATAGAGAAAACATCTTTACAAAATGTGCTCATGAAGATCTACAATTGTAACCAACATGTGTGTTTATGAAATCAAACCAGATGCTGCATTAATATATAAATGAATGCAACACCCACAGGATAAAAGGGGACCACAGGAGCTGATGCCCCAAAGCTCTTCATGAACCAAACCTCACATTAAACTGTCAAGTTGAGGCTTTTTAGAAGCAACGTGAAGTAAAACTCACAATAAAAAAGATAAATAATCAATTAAAAAAAACATTCAACTTGCAGCAGAGAAATAGGGGAATAAGTGGCTGAGTGAACATATGAAAATGCAAATTATATTCACTACAAAAGGGATTATTCCAAAATACATATGAATGCGCAAAGGAAATATCTGATTATATTAGCTTGAAGTCCTATTATATTAATCAGTCCAACATTTTATGCACTTTGCATGTTTCAAGGGAGGGCAATATACTCCAGACTTGCGGGTCAAAAATATTTATGCAGAGGAAATGTAGACAATGACCCTTTATTGAAATATTAATTATTCAATTAAGGTATTTAGAAGGGTCACGAGGCACTGCAACAACACTTGATCACCAACGCACTGTGTCGGAGTGATGGACCATACCTTCACCGTTCATGTTCCCCTTGTGTTGGGTTACCAATCTCAGCTAAGCAACTGTGGGAAGATGGAGAAATGAGGCTGTCCTTCCTCACAGGGAAAGAAGATCCAAGTCCTATTCACAGAGGCCATTCTGAAACACCTTCTGCCATCGGAATCTGAGTAACATTGGGAACAGTATATAATGGATTTAGCGAGGGGTAAAAGCCTGGGAGAAAGACAACATTAAATCAAACCAACTGTTGGTTCCACTCATTCCTGTGGTTATTTCTCTCCGTACATGGTATACCATTTTAATCAGTAACATTTTTCTTCCAATGTTTTTCTCGAATGATAAAATTACTGTTTACACTTTTTCCCCCTACGATACATGAATCTGAAGTAAAACATTTAGTACAATTTGTTCTAAATATGGCGGAGAAAAGAGACATGTTGAAGCTTTTCATCTTGCAATCATTGGGACACTTTGCAAGAATGCCAGCATAAGAGGAAAACAACAATTTATATTGTGTGAGAAGACAGTGTCTATTGATTGGCAGTTGAACTCTGATTGGCGTTGCCATGGAGAATGTGTCAGTTGATGGTGACTGACAATTAACTGCCAAGCATCTTTTGAAATTTAAACCAGGCAGCTAGACCCTGATTGGTCTAGGCATTGCCCTGGGGAATGAATCAGCGAATGAGTATCATTTATTTTGTTCAGCTGAAACAGGGGCAATGTGTTTATATGTTATTTCTGTCTACAAAGAACAGGGCCCTTTTTAATGTGCATTAATCTATATAGCTTTCAGGGCATGCAAAAACACCACATGGCGAATCCAACTGACAATTTTAAATTGTGTTGCCAGCACACTGAGGATTATTTAACAAATTCTATCCAATCACGGAATCACATCAAATGTTGGACACTCTTTAAAGAGTTTTACATGCACAGGTTGGTTGAATACAGAATGTACCTTGCCTGTAGTGAACAGAAGCTGTGTCATGTTGTTTGATACGATCCACCAGTCTTTGGGACACATGGCCGACATACCTAACATCACACTGGGTGACATTCTTCCTATCACACAAATGAGTGATCAGCGCACCAGACTGAATGGATTTCAATGTGCTGCCTTAAAGCATATTTCTTTGTGTGTTTTTGTGTTGAGATAAAAGTTTTTAAAAGGACTGTTTAACACTGGGGAGGTCAATGGCTGATGCCTGACATGATTCCATTAGAGATGCCTCTTAAATGATTCTGTCACCATAGGATAAAGCACCCTTGAGTTTGTGCAACTTCCAATCTATTACAGGTAGAAGCAATAACAGCTGGCACTTCAATGCTGCAGCCAAATTAGAGTTTACAAGTGAGCTAGTTTGAGAAAGTAGTCTGTCTCATTGCTATGATGATTGTTAAGGAACAGAAGATCTACCAAATGTGAGAACAGCGTTAAATGCAGTCAAGGTTGATTTCATAGAATTTGCAGTGCAGAAGGAGGCCATTCGGCCCATCCAGTCTGCACCGGCTCTTTGAAAGAGCAGCCTACCCAAGCCCACACCTCCACCCATAACCCAGTAACCCCACCCAACACTGAGGGCAATTTTGGACACTAGGGGCAAATGAGCATGGACAATCCACCAAACCTGCACATCTTTGGACTGTGGGAAGAAATCGGAGCACCCGGAGAAAACCCACCACACACGGGGAGAACATGCAGACTCCGCACAGACCGTGACCCAAGCCGGGAATCGAACCTGGGACCCTGGAGCTGTGAAGCAATTGTGCTAACCCCTCTGCTACTGTGCTGCCTTCACAGATTTAGGCTGTGTGTCAGCAGCACGGACGAATGGGTTGCTGTGTTTAGCTGAAAGTAGTTCTAATTGGCAAACTGTGCACTAGAGATTTTGTTTCTATTTTTAAGGCTAGTTAAAACATTTCAATAGATTTTACGTTCAAAACGATCACATATATTCCAACAACCTTCTGTAAAAATACAGCCAAATTAACAAAAGCTTACTTCATGGCAGACCGCTGTACAAGGTTAAGTACATCATTCATCAAAAAATCATGAAGAACACAGATTAAAATTTAACAAATGTAATTAAGTGGCCTGGATTCTACTAGCTGTAAGAACATAGTGTGTAGACGTTGCATGATTATCAAAATTTCAATATGAATGATAGTTCAATAATTGAATAGGAAAAATCAAGCTGTATTCCTTAAAATAGACAGTTAACCTTCCAACACCACATTAAAAAAGCCAACTGACTATATGGCATACACTCAAAAATTTATGTGTATGAAATATCAAGTAATATGTGAGTAAAGGATGGTGAATAATTATTGTTACATGTTAACCTATTGTAATATTAATTTACCTTCTTCATGTGAACCTGTTTTTCTCCAATAACTGCCGATGAATCTGCTCTGCTTTCACAGTATTTTAAAGTTTTATTTCAGATCTCCTAAGCTTTTCTTAGCAATCTCCCAATGGGCTTATCAAAAATTTCAGGATATAACAAACAAAAAGAGAATTGACGCACTTCTACTGTCAGTAGCTTCCTCTGAAATTAATTTATTTTTCATCTAAAAGTTTGGTAGTGTTTCAACACAATTATTTTCACTTCACATCGATGGTATTGCTGCCGAAAGACAAAGTGAAAGACAGAGTGAGGCAGGGAATACCTTTGCAAAGGAAAACCTGGCTAATATGAGTGAATGGAAATGGGAAACCGGCAGCGTCATATCTATGACATGATGATACACAAGGCTGAAGTACACGGGGGTTATGGTCAAGCACAGGCGGAATATCTTTAAAAAAGACAAAAGAAATGATGGTGATAGGACAATGAGAACTAGGAAGAAGGAAGGACCTTTAATCAGGTTCCTCTGGAATTTTCTTCTCAAAAATGGACCTTAGTTTCTGAGCATAAAGATGGATAAGTTGGCATCGAGGGTAGCCCAGGAAGAGAAGCTGGATTCAATTATCTAATCCAATTGTGTCACATCTGGGTCTGAGAACTAATTGAAAGATTACTAATATTAGAGAAAAACTATATTGTCATTATATTATGTGACTATCAGGATGGGAAAAGGCAAAGAAGATGGTCCTTGACCTTTCTTCCCCGAGCAGTTTCTATCTGGGACCACAACATTTCACAATATACATTAATGATCTGGAAGAAGGAACTGAAGGCTAAGTTTGCAGATGATACAAAGATCTATAGAGGGACAGGTAGTATTGAGGAAATAAGGGGGCTGCAGAAGGATTTGGACAGGCTAGGAGACTGGGCAATGAACTGGCAGATGGAATACAATGTGGAAAAGTGAGAGGTTATGCACTTTGGAAGGAGGATGGAGGCATAGACTATTTTCTAAATGGGGAAATGCTTAGAAAATCAGAAGCACAAAGGGGCTTGGGGGTCCTTGGTCACGATTCTCTTTAGGTTAACGTGCAGGTTCAGTCAGCAGTTAGGAAGGCAAATGCAATGTTAGCATTCACGTAGAGAGGGCTAGAATACAAGACCAGGGAAGTACCTCTGAGGCTGTATAAGGCTCTGGTTTGACCCCATTTGGTGTGTAGGGAGCAGTTTTGGGCTCCATATCTAAGGAAGGAGGTGCTGGCCTTAGAAAGGGTCTAGAGAAGGTTCACAAGAATGATCCCTGGAATGAAGAGCTTGTCGTATGAGGAACGGTTGAGGACTCTGGGTCTGTACTCGTTGGAGTTTAGAAGGATGAGGGGGGATCTTATTGAAACTTTTCGGAGACTGCAAGGCCTGGATAGAGTGGATGTGGAGGGATGTTTCCACTTGTAGGAAAAACTAGAACCAGAGGACACAATCTCAGACTAAAGGGACCATCCTTTAAAACATGGATGAGGCAGAATTTCTTCAGCCAGAGGGTGGTGAAACTGTGGAACATTTTGCCGCAGAAGGTGTGGAGGCCAAATCACTGAGTGTCTTTAAGTTAGAGGTAGATAGGTTCATGATTAATAAGGGAATCAGGGGTTATGGCGAGAAGGCAGAAGAATGGGGATGAGAAAAATATCAACCATGATTGAATGGCGTAGCAGACTCGATGGACCGAGTGACCTAATTCTGATCCTATGTCGTATGGTGTTATCTTTGCTGCAATCCATTTTCATGGGCCTTGGAGGAAAAGGTTTCTGAAGGTTAAACTAAGAAATACTTTCATAGAGATCAGTTAATCATAAATTCAATTCAACATGGTCTTAAGAGATATTTAATTTAATTCACAGAGGTGTTAATTAATAGTTATTAATTAGGAAATTATATGGAATCAGTTTAACTCTGAGGGAAGAATTTAATTTATTCACAGTCATGAATAATTAATCTTATGAAGAGAAGGGGAGGGGAGTTTTTCTTTGTTTACTGGATGTTGTGTCAACAAAGGGTGAGGTAAGACTGATTAATTCCAAACTTCAATGATTCGGAAAGGTAGTGTGAAAAAAATATATAATTTATGAATTTCAAATCAGTGTGTAAGAGGCCTATGCTTTTAATCATTTATTAATTTACAATGACAGATAGTGAGATTGTTTTTATTTTAATGGAAGTGTGAGTGAAACCAAATTATTTATTTGTTGACTAATAGTCAGACTTAAGCCAACTTCTTTTTCACAATGTATTGGCTCCATACCACAGCAGAAAGGAAACTCCTTATTCCACTGTTGAATAGCTTAATGTTCAAGTCTAAGAGATTCGTGTTTACTTTATTTATTTTTCCAACATGCTGAAATTTCCTTTAACATTCATCAACCTCAGGGCAAAAGAGACAGCTTATCACTGGGTAATGTCTTGGTCTCTAATCAGGTTATGAGGAATTCTAGTTATTTAATTATTATTGATGTAGAGTCAAATGAGTTTAAATTGTCTTTTAGACTTAATCTTAGACAAGAGGGAATTTCCTAAGGAAAGGCTTGAGCAAGTTAAAAAGACAGCCCAGAGCAATTTGATGAATAATTGTGCAGGTAAAATGTAATGAAAAAGAAATGAAAGCAGCAAATGGAAGGATTTAGAATGGAACCAAGGCAAGGTGAAGATAAATTGGAAGTAGGAGGCAGTAAGCAGAGGATACATCCTGAGCAAGGCAGAATTCTCCCATCCCGCGGCAGAATGTCCATACCGTCGCAAACGCCGTCTCGTTTTAAGACGGCGTGAACAGGCCACTGCCAGGAGTAATTCTGGCCCCGACAGGGGGCCAGCACGGCGCTGGAGCAGTTCATGCCGCTCCAGCTACCGATCCTGGTGCAAACTGTGCGCCGTGGAGTCCGCGCAGGCGCAGTGGTGCCGGCGCCAACCGCGCTTGCGTAGTGGCTTCCTTCAACGTGCCGGCCCCGAAGCAACATGGCGCAGGACTACAGGGGCATAGGAAAAGAGGCCGGGTGACAGAGAGCCGGCCCACCGATTGGTGGGCCCCGATCACAGGCCAAGCCGCATCGGAGGCCCCCCCCCCTGGGCTTGGAGACCCCCTCCCAGCCCCCACAGGCCGCCACCCGACCCTTGCACACAGATTTCCCGTCGGCTGTGAGCAGGTGTGGATGGTGTGCCGGCGTTGGGGCGGCGTGACCCAGTCGTGGGGATTCTCCGGCCGAGCCCAGGTCTGGGAGAATTCGGCCCATAAGCATTGGTGCCTGAATGAGACAATTGCAAACTAAAGTGTACCCAAGAAAGGTGAGCATACAGCAACTTGGAAAAGAGTAATGTGCAAGGCTAGCTCTGCTAATTTCATTCACCTCTCATAGATGTGTCGTGGTGATAATTCAAGTAGTTGCTGTGATTTGAGTTCACACCATGTATTTTATTTCTCAGTTGAGTCCAAAAAAGTACATTTCCATCGACAAGACCTCAATCCCAATTCAACAAAACGTAACCTTGGGCACCAAGTAATCAGAATAGCATGCACTGTGTAAGTAATTAATCCTTTCATTAATCTCAGTTTATCTGCTGCTTAAACCATCATTCATGAATTTGTTGGGCCGATTTAACAAAACAAAAGTCCCATGGTGAGTGTGTTTAGCCATGTGTTTCCCAACACTCGCAGCGTCGAGAAACACAACCCTATCAAACGTCACTCGGGTTAGATAGGAGGTCTCAGTGGAGGCAGAACTGCCAAGGCTGCACATAGCCCCGTTTTCTCCACTGGAGCCATGGACTCAACCCCCGATCCCCCCTAGCCCCAATTCACTATAAGGGGGTCCCCGGGCATATCCCCCCCAACACCTGCGCAGGGCAGCCCAGGCCCGATCGCCGCCGCATAAAACAGCCAGTTTAGCACCTTGGCAGTGCCAACCTGAAAACCTGGCAGTGCCCCTGCCAGCGCCACCTGGGAACCTTGACAGTGGCAGGCTTTCCCACCCATGTAGCACTGCCAGGGTGCCTGTTTGGCACTGCCAGTGTACCAGGGTGGCACTGGCAGGGTGCCCAGGTGGCAGCATCAGGGTACCACCCTAATCAAAGGGCATGTATCTGGGGGCTCCAAACCCCTGGGAGACCCCCACAAGTAACGTTCCATCTTGTCCCCGTTTGTGGAGATCAGGACTGAACAGCGCTCGCCCGAGGCCTCCGAGCTGAAAGTGACAGTTCCCAACCCCTCGGCTGCCTGAGGAAACTGCAGTGAGACTAGCTGTCTCGCTTTAATATGCAGATTTGCCAAAATGTGATCCCGCCTACAATGGGCGGGATTCACATCGCAACATTTTGTGAGATCAGGTTAGATCTTGTAAGGCATTGCGAGCCAGGTAGATCCTGGGAGTGGGTCTCCTGTCTTGTATCGGCCATGTTGCGCTGTGGCGCGCTGCTTTTTCAAGTGCAGTGTGGCCATCTGATCATGCTCAGAATCTCGAGACTTAACATTTTACTCTCCATAAACTTGATATCATTGATTCTGATTTCTTCTTGCCATGTTCCCTCTGGGATCAATTTCCATTCGCCCAGCAGACCTGTGCCAGCTGATCTACTTTGTCTCCTGTTAGCTATGCCTCCCTTTTCAAATTCTCACCAACGTTTTCAAATACCTACATGGCTTCACATCTCGCTCCTATCTCTGTAATCTCCTCCTACCCGATAAACCTTAGAGATATCTACATTCCTCTATTTTTGTCCTCATGAGCATCCTGTTTTTAATGGCTCCACCATTAATGGACATACGGTAACTTCAACTGCCAAAGGCCTAAGCTCTGGAACTCCCTCTCAAATTGTTTCAGTCTCTCCACTTCACTTTCCTTTTTAAGAAGCTCCTTAAAACCTGCACCTTTGATCAACCTTTTGGTAATTTGCCCATGAGGCTCAGTGTCACATTTTGTTTGACAATACTCCTGTAAAGTCCCTTGGGATGTTCTATTCTGTCAAAGATGCTATTTGAACTCAAGTTATCATAGAGTCACTATAGTGCAGAAGACGGCCATTTGGCCCATTATGCCTGCAACCAAACCTCTGAAAGAGCACTGTGTTTTGGCCCACTCCCAACCCTGTGATCCCCCACCTAACCTGCACATCTTTGGACACTAAGAGCAATTTAGCATGGTCAATCCACCTTTGGACGGTGGTAGAAAACCGGAGCACCCAAAGGAAACCCATGCAGAAATGGGGAGAAAGTGCAAATTCCAAACAGACAGCGACCCAAGGCTGGCATTGAACCCCGGTCCCTGGAGCTGTGAGGCAATAGTGCTAACCACTCTGCTACCATGCCGCCCCTGCTGTTCTATTTGTACCAGATGGTACATTGAGATTTCGCTACATACCTCACATAATACATTCACTGTAACAAGTTAAAATGTAACAGCATTATCCAGTTATTCATAGAAGCAGTTGTATAAACAGGCCAGTGAGAGCAGAGGAGGCGAACCTGAGGGGAAAACAGTGCATAAATGGAGGAAAATAGCTGAAGTGAGCAAGGAGGGATTAAATTCTGTCTGTCAGTTTCTGTAGTGGAACCAATAATGTTTATGAGCTGCAGGCAGAAGCTTCGACATATGGCAACATTGACACAGTGTAACGACACAGTCAGCTCCAGCCCCCAGAATTCCAACATAAGTGAATTAACCAATAATTAGTGTTTTCCGAAGATCTTTAAACCTTGACTGCTCTAATGAGTTACAGATGCCATAAGTAAAACATTAACAAACTGTTTATTAACAATTAATTAATAACAGCGGACCTACAGATTCGAGCGGTGAGTATTTAAACTAGCTGCTTCGCGGATTCAAGTCTTTTTGGCGGGAATTCAGCTGTTGGAGTGAGCGCAGCTACAGAATCGAGCGGTGAGTATTTAAACTAGCTGCTTCGCGGTTCGAGTCTTTTCAGAAAACATAGAACATAGAACATACAGTGCAGAAGAAGGCCATTCGACCCATCGAATCTGCACCGACCCACTTAAGCCCTCACTTCCACCCTATCCCCGTAACCCACCCGGGAATTCAGCTGTTGGAGTGGGCGGAGCTGCTTCGCTGCTTAAACAGCGGCCACAGGATATTTGGGAATAAATTTGAAGAATTACATCACAGCAAAGCAGTGACCTGATTGGCTGGTAAGGAAAGTGCTCCAATTAACAGTAGCTGGGAGAAATTTAACTCTTTGTGTGTTGGTAAATATTGTGATTGGTAAGTAACATTTTTATTCCTTTCACTTATTCATTATTTGATATTTTATTTGTAATCAGTTAAGGTAAAGTGTAGAAATGGCAGGAGATCCCAGACCCATGTTATTCTCCTCGTGCTCAATGTGGGAGTTCAGGGACGCAGCCGATGCCCCTGACTCCTTCATGTGCGGGAAGTGTGTCCAGCTGCAGCTCCTGTTAGACCGCATGACGGTTCAGGAGCTGCAGATGGACTCGCTTTGGAGCATCCGCGATGCTGAGGAGGTCGTGGATAGCACGTTCGGTGAGTTGGTCACACCGCACATTAGGATTGGTGAGGGAGACAGGGAATGGGTGACCAAAAGGCAGAGAAAGAGCAGGAAGACAGTGCAGGTGTCCCCTGCGGTCATCTCCCTCCAAAACAGGTATACCGTTTTGGATACTGTTGGGGGAGATGACTCACCAGGGGTAGGCAGCAGGAGCCAGGTTCATGGCACCGTGGCTGACTCTGCTGCACAGAAGGGCAGGACAAAGACTGGCAGGGCTATAGTCATAGGGGATTCAATTGTAAGGGGAGTAGACAGGCGTTTCTGTGTTTGAAAACGAGACTCCCGAATGGTATGTTGCCTCCCGGGTGCACGGGTCAGCGATGTCTCAGATCGGCTGCAGAACATACTGAAGGGGGAGGATGAACAGCCATTTGTCGTGGTGCATATAGGCACCAACGATATAGGTAAAAAACGGGATGAGGTCCTACAATGAGAATTTAGGGAGTTAGGAGATAAGTTAAAAAGTAGGACCTCAAAGGTAGTAATCTCAGGATTGCTACTAGTGCCACGAGACAGTCAGAGTAGAAATTCAAGAATTGTCAGAATGAGTGCGTGGCTTGAGAGATGTTGCAAGAGGGAGGGGTTCAGATTTTTGGGACATTGGAACCGGTTCTGGGGGCGGTGGGACCATTACAAACCGGATGGTCTACACCTGGGCAGGACTGGAACCAATGCCCTCGGGGGTGCTTTTGCTAACACTGTTGGGGAGGTTTTAAACTAATGTGGCAGGGGGATGGGAACCAGATTAGGAAGTTAGAGGTCAGTAAAGAAGCAGCAACTAAAGCCAGTAAGGTACTGGATAATAAACTCATTGTGACTAAGGAGAAGAGTAGACAGGGAAGAGATGATGAACGCAAAGGGAAAGGTGGTCTGAGCTGCATTTGTTTTAATGCGAGAAGTGTAGCACGTAAGGCAGATTAATTTAGGGCTTGGATTAGTACCTGGGAATATGATGCTATTGGTATAACTGAAACTCGGTTGAGGGAAGGGCAAGATTGGCAACTAAATATCCCAGGGTACAGATGCTTCAGGAGGGATAGAGAGGGAGGTAAAAGAGGTGGAGGAGTTGCATTACTGGTCAGAGATGATATCACAGCTGTGATTAAGGAGGGCACTATGAAAGATTCGAGCACTGAGGCAATATGGGTAGAGCTAAGAAATAGGAAGGGTGCAGTAACATTGTTGAGACTTTACTACAGGCCTCCCAAAAGCGAGCTTGAAGTAGAGGTACAAATATGTAGACAGATTATAGAAAAATGTAGGAGCAATAAGGGGTCGTGATCAGAGATTTTAACTTCCCCAACATTGAATGAGATTCATGTAGTGTTGGAGGCGTAGATGGAGCAGAATTTGTAAAGAGCATCCAGGAGAGTTTTTTAGAGCAGTATGTAAATAGTCCAACTCGGGAAGGGGCCATACTGGAACTGGTATTGGGGAATGATCCCGGCCAGGTGGTTGAAGTTTCAATTGGTGATTACTTTGGGAATAGCGATCACAATTCAGTAAGTTTTAGAATACTCATGGACAAAGACGAGAGTGGTCCTAAAGGAAGAGTGCTAAATTGGGGAAAGCCTATGTATAACAAAATTCGGCAGGAGCTAGGTAATGTGGATTGGGAGCAGCTGTTTAAGGGTAAATCCACATTTGAAATGTGGGAGTCTTTTAAGGAAAGGTTGATTAGAGTGCAGGACAGACATGTCCCTGTGAAAATGAGGGATAGAAATGGCAAGATTAGGGAACCATGGATGACGGGTGGAATTCTGAGACTAGCTAAGATGAAAAAGGAAGCATACATAAGATCTAGGCGACTTAAAACTGATGAAGCTTTGGAGGAATATCGGGAAAGTAGGACAAATCTCAAACGCGCAATAAAGAGGGCTAAAAGGGGTCGTGAAATATCTTTGGCTAACAGGGTTAAGGAAAATCCCAAAGCCTTTTATTCGTATGTAAGGAGCAAGAGGGTAACTAGAGAATAGATTGGTCCACTCAAAGACAAAAGAGGGAATTTATGCGTGGAGTCAGAGGAAATAGGTGAGGTTCTTAATGAGTACTTTGCATCGGTATTCATCAAGGATAGGGACATGACGGATGTTGATGCTAGGGATGGATGTTTAAATACTCTAGGTCAAGTCGGCATAAGGACGTTTTGGGTATTCTAAAAGGCATTAAGGTGGACAAGTCCCCAGGTCCGGATGGGTTCTATCCCAGGTTACTGAGGGAAGCGAGGGACGAAATAGCTGGGGCCTTAACAGATATCTTTCCAGCATCCTTGAGCACGGGTAAGGTCAAGGAGGACTGGAGAATTGCTAATGTTGTCCCTTTGTTTAAGAAGGGTAGCAGGGACAATCCAGGGAATTATAGACCTGTGAGCTTGACGTCAGTGGCAGGCAAACTGTTGGAGAAGATACTGAGGGATAGGATCTATTCACATTTGGAAGAAAATAGACTTATCAGTGATAGGCAGCATGGTTTTGTGCAGGGCAGGTCATGTCTTACAAACCTAATAGAATTCTTTGAGGAAGTGACAAAGTTAATTGATGAGGGAAGGGCAGTAGATGTCATATACATGGACTTCAGTATAGCATTTGATAAAGTTTGCCATGGCAGATTGATTGAAGACGTGAAGCCGCATTGGGGTTCAGGGTGTACTAGCTAGATGGATAAAGAACTGGCTGGGCACCAGGAGACAGAGAGTAGTGGTGGAAGGGAGTGTCTCAAAATGGAGAAAGGTGACTAGTGGTGTTCCACAGGGATCCGTACTCGGACCACTGTTGTTTGTGATATACATAAAAGATCTGGACAAAGGTATAGTGGTCTGACTAGCAAGTTTGCAGATTATACTAAGATTGGCGGAGTTGCAGATAGCGAGGGGGACTGTCAGAGAATACAGCAAAATATCGTTGGATTGGAGAGTTGGGCAGAGAAATGGCAGATGGAGTTTAATCCAGGCAAATGCGAGGTGATGCATTTTGGAAGATCCAATTCAAGAGTGGACTATACGGTCAATGGAAGTGTCCTGGGGAAAATTGATGTGCAGAGAGATCTGGGAGTTCAGGTCCATTGTACCCTGAAGGTGGCAACGCAGGTCGATAGAATGGTCAAGAAGGCATACAGCATGCTTGCCTTCATTGGACGGGGTATTGAGTACAAGAGTCGGCAGGTCATGTTGCAGTTGTATCGGACTTTGGTTAGGCCACATTTTGAATACTGCGTGCAATTCTGGTCGCCACATTACCAGAAGGATGTGGATGCTTTGGAGAGGGTGCAGAGGAGGTTCACCAGGATGTTGCCTGGTATGGAGGATGCTAGCTATGAAGAAAGGTTGAGTAGATTAGGATTGTTTTTGTTGGAAGGACGGAGGTTGAGGGGGGAACTGATTGAGGTCTACAAAATTATGAGCGGTATGGACAGGGTGGACAGCAACAAGCTCTTTCCAAGAGTGTCAATTACAAGGGGGTCACGATTTCAAGGTGAGGGGGAAAGTTTAAGGGAGATGTGCGTGGAAGGTTTTTTACGCAGAGGGTGGTGGGTGCCTGGAACGCTTTGCCAGCAGAAGTGGTAGAGGCGGGCATGATAGCATCATTTAAGATGCATCTAGACAGATATATGAACGGGTGGGAAACAGAGGGAAGTAGATCCTTGGAAAATAGGCGACAGGTTTAGATCAAGGATCTGGATCGGCGCAGGCTGGGAGGGCCGAAGGGCCTGTTCCTGTGCTGTAATTTTCTTTGTTCTCTGTTCTTTGTAATAATAAGAAGAAAAGATGAATATATAAAGAAATGACAGAACAATGGTCTACCAATCGACCTATTCCCAAAACCCCGTCCTGCTCTCCACCCAGACACACACAAGACAGACACATGGTAAGGGTAAAAGAGGATTACAAAACATGGGAATTAAAGGGAAAGGTTTGAGATTACTCTTCGCTGCTGCGGTTGTGACCTCTGGAAAATAGATTTACTCAAGAGGTTCAGGTGAACGCAATTCCGCCCTTCCGTCACCCAAAGGAACCTCTGCTTCCTTCAGATATTACTGGGCTTTAAATCTGAGGGTGTGGAGACCTTTCCTTTGCCTGATTTCTGTGCACAAATTCAGGCTATATTTTAAAGAATGCTCTCAGTTTGAGCTAATCCCCACCTTCCAGAGAGAGGATTAGAAGGCCACAGACCTTGTGAGTGACTGCTTGTTTTCATACTCCAGAAGCCTTCTACAAATGTATGTGCTCTCTGCCTCCTCACTAAGAGAGCATTCACAGAACTGGCTTGGAGATTTTAGATATAGCCTGGCCAAGAGAGAGAAAGAGCAGCTGAGAGAGAGTGCCTTCCAGCTATCACCTGGCTGAAATCTTTGCAGAATTGAAGACAAAATAGAGCTCTTCAGAAGACCTAAATTCCTCCCTGGAAGATTCTGAAATGCTCCACCAATCACAGGCAACAACAGGAGATGGTTGAAAATTCTACAACCATCGATTGGTTGCTTGTCAAGTCAATCACAGATTCTTCCACAGAATCCAAAGGGGTGCTTTAGCCTGGTCCATTAGAACAGGTACATTCAGTTTCCAAAGACTGTAATTTAAACAAAAATCCCAAAGGGTACAGTAATGTTTTAGCAGCTAATCAGATGGCTAGAGATCAAAGCATGCAGCAGGATGGGGAATAAAAGGGGACAAAAGACAGACAAAGGGTTTTACAACATTTATCCTAATAGATATAGCTCAAAAAAGGCCAGCAATTGATTCTTAATATTTATAGTTACCAGGGAATAATAAGGAAGTAAAAAGAAGAGGAGGCATGGGAATATTGATGAAGGAGGATGCTAAAGCTCTAAATAGAAAGACATTTCAAGATTCTTCTTGAAATCAATGTATCTGGCTTGAGTTAAACTGAGGGACCTTTTTATAAGAGCCCCAAAAAGTGAAAAGGAGGTAAGTGAGCAAATATGCCACCAAATTTCAAATGGTGTCGGAAAATCAAGCAATAATTCTGGGAGACTTTAATTATCTTAATACAGAGACTGAGAAAGAGATCGTGTTAATGGTCGAGCAGGGGCAGAATTTCTGATCTGTGTACTGGAGAATTTTCTTGATCAAATAACCGGCGTCACAATAAGGAAGGAAATATTTTCGGATCTGGCTCTGTGAAATGAAATAGGGCAAATGAAAGGTACCACTGTGGTAGATCATCGAGCTATGACAGTGGCCACAACATAACTTTATTTGAAGTAATGATGGAGAGAGGCCATAGATCATGCTGAAGGTAAAAATGCTCAACTGCGGAGGAGCTAAGTTCAATGAATTGTGAAGGTATCCAGCACATTTAGAATGGAAAAAAACAATTGCAGGATTAACTAGAAATTGAGTAATTAAGGGCATTCGGGGAAGGTATGCTTCAAATATGAAACTAGACATATTCCTTTGAATTGAGAAGTTAGAGCATTGAAAGCTAATCTGTGCCTGGAAGGCATAAGAAATAAAATGTAAATATAACAGGAAAAGGTTTATGATAAGTATCTGTTGCAAGTAAGTACAGGAGAGAAATGAAACAATACTTTGGGAAGAAAGGGGAGTTTACTGGAAAAGATAAATAGGCAACATTGAGTTGATGCCCAACATTTTTTACCAGCATATTGGTTGTAAAGTTGGGTTTCAAACTCACAAACTGGCATGTGTCATGCTTCAGGCCACTCCAGGCACATCCCATATGGCACTCGATGTTGGGAACCGTGCTGGTGCAAGTGTGCTGTACATCCACAGAAGATCTCTGTGTCGGACAGCTGTTCCAGTTGATTTGACTCTGGCTTTTGTATCTTGCACTGCAGAGATCAGCTGAATGTCTGTCCTAATCACCTGAGCTGAGGTAAAGCCTTATCTTATTAAATGGCACAGCAGGCTCGAGGGACAGAATGGTCTACTCCTCCCATTTCTTATGTTCTTATCCCTACAGGAAAGGTAGATGGTTTGCTGATCTATTCACACAATCGCTGCAACAGATTTAGGGCTGTAGCTGCTGGACCTCTGGATCTGCAACATGACAACAAATAGAGCAGAGCTTGCTTGAAGGGAAATGCCACACAAGGGGAAGGATGGGAAGGTGACCCACTGGATCCCTGCCTACCACGGGTTTTAAGGGTGCATTTCTACTGCAAGGTGTGATACCTGAGGAATCTAAGATTCACAATAGTAGTGGTCCCAGATGTGTGAGAATTACTTCAACAGGACCTGTAGCTTCACAGAAGAGTGAGGATGGTGTTGCCTGTGACTATCAAGGTCACATTTCTTTAATCTGGAACATATACCAAAGCAAACATCTTCCAGTACACCAGATCTCACTGAATCCCAAAGATGACAGAGTCTGTGTTTACCAGGAGAGATAAGTAAGTTCATCACTTTTTCGCAAATGTGACAACCTCTATAAAGAGCTATAATTTTTAAAGAGAAATTTGAACTTCCAATTATTAATTGAAAGAATGACGTGTCAACATTTTATGTTTTCAAAACTTTTACTGTAGCAAATGACTAAACAAGTAACTAAAAAAAATGTTTTATTTTATACTTATACTTTAAACTGCAGAAATAAATGGTATTTGGCACTTACCTCTCTCCACCGAGAGCTACAGTCCTTATACCAAACAGTTCACATGTGTTCCCAGCTTCTCATGGATTGCTTCCATTTTACTTTCCTGGCCACGTAAATTTTAATTTCAGAACTTCCTTTCATTCTGAAGGTTTGCTGTAGATCCCTTCCCCTAGTTCCAACTTAGGTGAATCTTCCAGCATCTTTTAACTGCTCACAAACTTAGTCTTCAATCTGAGCATGAGCTCTACCCATTTTCTGCATGGTGAATGATAGAGTCTGCTTTCTCTGCTTAAGATGCAAGACTGGCTCATTTTGATTCCTGATTTCTACTCAGTTGACAGCCAACCTGCAACTGATGCCTTTCTGTGATATTAATGGATTTATAGGGAAGCCTGTAACCTGATCACAGAATGGTTCCTCTACCCTCTTCTCTGTGGCATTAACTTTGAATCTAAGAGACATGCTAATTGGTTACCCTTGATCACAACTCTTTCATCTTAGCAGTAAAGAGATGATTTACAACACCACTGTTTACAAATTAATAGCTATAACACTTTTTTTGGACTTTTGGAGACTTAGAATGCATTCATGTTCTATTCAATACTTGTCAGCATTTTCTCCAAGTGTAAATGAGTTGCACCTCCCTCTCAATAAAATGAACCGAGTATTCCTCTGCTCTCTAAATATTGAAGCACTCAGGTTTATTGTCAAGCTGACTTCAGCAAAAGTCACATGAGGCCATTCAACTACCCTACATTTAAATACATAGTAGCGACATATTGTTGCCAATTTAATGGAATACTATAATATTGTTGCTCTTTAGAGTCACCAATATGATACTGAGGCTCTTTTTATGATATGATGTTATGTCCCAACAGCGTCGCCAATACTGTGGGTGTTTCTATTTCTCTTTCTGAACCACAAGGCTTTTCCGTATATCGGTCAAATGACCACACAATCAGTTAGTCGGTTCAAGTTCAAAGGTGGTTTATTTACACACAAGAGTTACTTCGACATGCAAGCACAATATACTACAAGTTAAACTACACCTATCAACTACAATAACCTGTACTTAACTTTAGGTGGCTGGCACTGTGCAAGTGGATCAGGCCTTTATCTTGATCACGTGGCTGGTGTGGTGATCGTAGATTGACTAGATACAATACAACTGAGCAAACACTAGAGGGAGAGCTATAAATACACCGGGACAGGATGTACAATTTTCTTTAACGATGTACAGAAAATATGTAAAGAGAAAAAGGGGGATGTGGTGATCACAAGTTAACTAGATGCAATACAACTGAGCAAACACTAGAGGGAGCACGGGAGAGCCATATAAATAGACCGGGACAGGAAGTGAGGACACACTTCACAGAAGGCAGAACTTGTAGCAGGACACAGACACACAAGCAGGCAGGCAGGCAGGCAGGCAAGCAGCACTTGAGGTAGCCGTATGTTAAGCTCTGAAGAGAGAACAAATTCACAATAAAGCATCTTCTCCACATTTGAGACTATGAGTTTTATTAAGACACGAGGAACAACACAGCTGGTTTGAAGAAGTGGCTCTGTCTCTGCTGGACTCATCCATCAGGTAGCGATTGTTGGTCTTGAACTTGGCTCTCTGGTCATTATGCTGCAGTTGGGCTGGCACAGGTCGGATTCAAAGGAGGCTGGCACAGGCTGGGTCCAAAAGAGGCTGAACACATGGCTGTGTCTCTTTTTATCCCTCTGGGATTTTGCGCTCTTTGGGGCGGTCCTTAATCTTGGACCCAATAGTTCGACAGGGCTTCGATCACTGCCTCCGATTTCAGCCAATAATGGGGCTGGTGCCTTGGTGGCTGGGTGGGTCCTTAGCGGTCATTGACCTTGGCAGTTGGGCTCTCTGAGTAAAGGGAGTGGCACCAATCAGTCTGTGGCTGTATCGGTTTCTTGAGTGCAGTCCTATTGTTTTGGGGAAATGGGCCATTAGAATGCAAACGAGTGGGGTTTCGATCAGGTCTAGCTATCTAGGTTGCAAATACACAGAAGCTCTGTATCTGTCTGAGTCCTGGATTGGCCACAATTCCCATGGCCCTTTGCAGGTGGCCATCTTAGATGGCTACATCATATCAAAATACAACCGAAATATACATTCCATAACATAATAATGTTATCAAGATCATGGCCGGATTCTCTATTGGCCGACGCCAAAATCGCGAAACGTGATTGGGCGGAGAATAGGTTCCAATATGAAAATCGTGACGGACGTGATTTGCCGCAAAATCGTGATTCTCCATCACTTCGACAGCGGCATCAATGCGTACCAGGATGCAAGTACAGTAGACACCCTTAGCATATCATTAGTGCGCCTACTCCGGTATTTTCCAGGGCATACCCGATTTTCCTCCTCCGATGGGCAGGGTTTCCGACAGTGTGCATCACCGGGTTACATGGTGAGCCCAGTCTACACTGCAGACCCTGCCCCCGCATGTCCTCCTACACCCCCTCACCCATCCCCACACCTACTCCCTGCTGTTCCTTCTGGCACTCTGCTCACAGCAACCCTGACCCTGTCGGTGCCCGACGCCATGGGAGGCTTAGGGGTGGGTCCCCGCCACTGGTACCCATGCCAGTAGTATGCTCTGTGGTTCCCGTCTGGTGCCTTCCTGCAGGGGCCGCATGCTGCCGTTTGGCTGGTGGGGATATGCTGGGGTACGGGGTTAGGGGTACTCATACGGCTGGTCACGTTACACAACCAGGGACCAAGTGGGCAGTCAGTGGGCCGCGCAGAAAGATGGCACACAGGCCACGTCAATGGCGGTCCATGCCTGCACATTCTGGTCCCATGGGTGGTCATCTCAGTCCCACTGCCCACCCCTGGTCACCCGCTCAGGCTTGGTAGATGCCCCGCCAGCCTTGCCGGTGGCAGGGCAGGCAGCCTCTGTGTGTCCTATCTCCTTTCTTTCCCTCACCAGCCACGGCGCCTGCATCTTGATTTTTAAAACCACAGGTGACACTTGCCATTGGGAATTCTCCCCGGCGGAGGCGGAGCATTGCAGAATCCCTGGAGAATACCGGGCCAAGCCCGCTATTGATATGCAAACCGCGTTTCCTCTACTTGCGGAGTAGAACGCATTGACGTCACTGTCGAGGTGCGGAGCATTGAAAATTGGCATACGCCTGGTGCCCACCACGATTTTGGCTTCACTACCATTTCTCCATCCACAGCCTTTCCCAATTTTGGCATCGGCCCACGGAGAATTCCACCAGTAGTCTCCCAAAAAAGAATCCTGCCCGTAATCTCTGAAGAAAGCTTGGGCTGGATTCTCCGTTCCTGTGTCAAAGTGCTGGTGCCAACGGAGGATCCATGGAATTGCACAACAGAAAAATCAACGCCACACCCGCACCAATTCAGCTACCAGTGAGGGGCTAGCACCAGCACCGTGTGGAACACCCGCATAATACACAAAAAGCAGTGGGAGAATCGTCGGGTCCGTGATGGACATGCTCAAGGCTGACAAGCTGTAGCCGCGCGTATACTCCCCCCCCCCCCCCCCCCCCCCCCCACACTCACACCGATTGCGGCAAAAAAGATGGCACCAGTTGTGCTGGACCATGTCCACGCCCACCCTGACCCCATAGTCCACCTCCTGGCCATCCCCCACTATGCTGCCCAGCCCTGGCAGAAGCCCTCCCAACCAGATTGGCGGTGAAGTATGGCGGTTCTGGATACTGTCCGTTCGCCCTCTCTCTCTCTGCGCAGCTACCATGGCAGGCTCACGACTGTTGAGACCACATATGGACTGCGTCATCGGTAACTTGGCCAATCAGAGGCGGAGCATCGCGTGTGGACCCGTCAATGAGATGCGAACGCGGTTGCAACTGCGCTTGGCGCGCGTCGTGAAGATGCTGATTTGGAAGGGCCGGAGCTTCGTAACCCATCATCAAACCGCCGCCTGCCGCCATTAAGGAGTCAGGAGCTATTCTCCGTCCAATCCCCGTTCCCGATTTTGGCTTCGGACAACAGAGAATCCCGCCCCTTGTATTATATGCTTCACCTTCTGGGTTGAGCAATTTACATAGATTTACATAGAATTTACAGTGCAGAAGGAGGCCATTCAGCCCATCGAGTCTACACCGGCTCCTTGAAAGAACACCCTACCCAAGGTTAACACCTCCACCCTATCCCCATAACCCAGTAACCCCACCCAACGCTAAGGGCAATTTTGGACACTAGGGGCAATTTATCACGGCCAATCCCCCTAACCTGCACATCTTTGGACTGTGGGAGGAAACCGGAGCACCAGGAGGAAACCCACGCACACACGGGGAGGACGTGCAGACTCCGCACAGACAGTGACCCAAGCCGGAATCGAACCTGGGACCCTGGAGCTGTGAAGCGATTGTGCTATCCACAATGCTACCGTGCTACCCTTAAAAGCAACAACAACAACAAACAATTCCTTTGGTTTTAATTTGAAATCAGATTTTCCATTGTCACCAGGATGTTAACCTTTTATCTCAGTCTTAGGATCACCCTGTCCAGATTTTCCCTGTTGTTACCTTTCATGACTGTAGATTTTTTAAGATTCAAATCAAAGAAGAGTATTTCAAGCAAACAGACATCTTTCCCATGTTTACACATCACATTTTGATTTTCCTTCTGAAGTTTCCATTTGTTTTCCATAATTTAAATATACCTTTATCATCTCAAAATTACAGCATTCACCAGCTGCACATCACTTTGATTTCTTGCACTGATTTATTGCTCTGTGTCGTTTTGCTTATTAACCTGGAATTATGCTGCTGTACAGCACATACAGTGCAGAAGGAGACCATTTGGCCCATCGACTCTGCACCGACCCACTTAAGCCCTCACTTCCACCCTATCCACGTAACCAAATAACCCATCCTAACCTTTTTTGGTCACTAACGGGAATTTGTCATGGCCAATCCACCTAGCCTTTGGAGTGTGGGAGGAAACTGGAGCACCCGGAGGAAACCCACGCAGATACGGGGAGAACGTGCAGACTCCACTTAGACAGTGACCCAGCAGGGAATCAAACCTGGGACCCTGGCACTGTGAAGCCACAGTGCTAATCACTTGTGCTACCGTGCTGCCCATTCTGCTTTGACACCAGTGATTTAGGATTTACAGGCAAGTTCTAAGCATCCTGAGACCGTTTATTTGCTTTAATCCATTTGTGGTCAACCTGAGATGTCGCTGTGTTTTCTGTGTTAGAATTTTGAAGCTTTAGCGGCACATTTAAAAAAAAATAACTTTATTGTCACAGTAGGCTTACATTAACACTGCAGGTCATGACGGCAGCATGGTGGCACAGTGGTTAGCACTGTTGCTTCACAGCTCCAGGCTCCCAGGTTCGATTGCCGGCTTGGGTCACTGTCTTTGTGGAGTCTGCACGTTCTCCCCATGTCTGCGTGTGTTTCCTCCGGGTGCTTCACCACAACATGATTACAATTTCTCACTTTGAGTATGTTAGCCATTTCAGTTGACTTGTCCCCCATCTCAGGAGATTGCAATACCTTATCCCTCACAAGGTCATTTCCTCGTATGAAATTAATATTAGCATTAGGCAGTACTCCAACAATAGCAGAACCATTGACCAGCATACAGTTTAAACTCACTCCACAGATCGGGATAGATACACAACTTCCCTCGACACACTGTATTAATACTCTTTTATTCAGTGAATTCTCTCGAGAGAAATTAATGCCTTTTGCTGACATCAAACTTTGAGCTAAACCTCTATCCCTAAGGACAGTGTACTTGTTTCGTTCTTTATCAGACAAAAAGGGAGTTACTTCAGACTTCAATATAAAGTGCTTGTATGCTTAAGCACTGCAGTCCTTTTCCTAATCTGCAGACTGTCCACTAGAAAGGGCTGAACAAAGTTCCAAGGGTTTTCCGACCAAAACCGTGTGTTGTGGCCACTGTAGCTTCATGTCAATTTTCACAAATTATACAGAATACATTTTAACTCGTTCCTGACTGAATTTAGGCACTGGGTAAATGTTCCTTGTCAAATCAAAACCAGGAGTTAAATCTGGCCCATTGTCAAATCTGTCTGCTAATCACAGCTCATGTTAAATTCAGCCTTTCTCTATCCAGCTCAAATTTCCTGCCTTCTCTTTGCAATTCAAGACTTTCCCTTCCTTTTACTCTTTGATATTCAGGGCTTCCTTTTCTCGTGCTCTTTTGATCTCTAAATCCAAGAATTTTTATTTATTTTTCCAATTGAAGCTGCTTCATTTACACCTGAATCTTGGTTAACTCCACCTGGATTACATTTGCTTCCTGAAAGTTCCAATGTTGAGCCAATACCTCAACTATTTTTGCTTTTACAGGGCCTACCTTTCATTCTATTTCCAACTTTCATGCAATCACTTTAAAAAATGTTGCAAAAGACTCAAAGAAAAGTTCTATCTTTGAAGGAAAGCTTCACAAATAGATATGGCCATTCTTAACTACTCAATCAATGCAGAAAGAAAATCACCGTGCAATCTTGGGCGGGATTCTCCGACCCCCCGCCGGGACAGAGAATCGCCGGGGGTTGGCTTGAATCCCACCCCTGCCGGCTGCCGAATTCTCTGGCGCCGGAGATTTGGCGGGGCCGGGAATCGCGCCACGCCAGTCGGCGGCCACTGGCAGCGCCCCCTCCCCGGCGACCCCCGGGACCCACCGGTCCCGCGGTGTAAGTTAGAGTAGGTCCTTAATGGTGGGACCTGGTGGCACGGGCGGCCTCCGGGGTTCTCGGGGGGAGTCCGGCCCCAGGTGGTGCCCCCACAGTGGCCACCGCCTGGCCCGTGATCGTGGCCCACCGATCCGTGGGCGGGCCTGTGCCGTGGGGGCAGTCTATTCTTCCGCACCGGAGGCTGTAGCGGTCCACCATGGCCGGTGCGGAAAGGAAGCCCTCTGTGCATGCACGGGGATGATGCCAGCACACTATGGCGCTCCCGTGCATGCGCCAACTCGAGCCGGCTGGCGGTAGCCCTTTGGCGCCGGTTGGCATGGCGCCAAGCCCCTTCCCCGCTGGCCGGCGCGGCGCAAACCACTCGGGGTCGGCCTAGCCCCTGAAGGTGCGGAGGATTCCCCTTATGTGTTTAACTCTTAAGCAAATTCCACAGCGCTCACCTCAGCCTATGGATTCAAAATCCAGGATGAGATCCCATTTTTGTTATAACGTACACACAGAAGTATAACTTCCAACAAGAGATTCAAACTTCCAATTATTAGCTGAAAGAATGAGACTGTTGTGTTATGTACTCAAAGGTCACCGAACCAACTGACTGGGTCAGCTCGATGGTGTGCGTAAAGAAGCTCATGTGTTATGTGCTCTGGGATAACACTGGCTGCAACTGGTTGTAGCTTTAACCAAAAGATACTCCAGACCTTGAAGTTCGTTCAATCTGATTTATTGAACCAGTAGCACAGTTCGCACAGTTCTCTCTGCTAACCTAAGTGTGGTTACTCTATCTAACTGAACCAGACTAGCTCTTAGCCATGTGCTGGAGGTGTGTTACTGTACATACACCCTGACTCACTCTGTAGATGTCCATCAGTGGAAAGAGGCGGAGTGTGAGTGCCTCGTGCCTTTTATAGTGAGAGACCACCGCTGAGTGTCCTGTCTGCTCATTGGTCATGTCCTGTTCTCTGTGTTCATTAGCTGCCTGTCTGTGCCTGTCTGTATATCATTATCTGCATGTCTCATATCATAACATCTCCCCTTTTTTATGTTTTGTTGGCATATGGGAACGTACTTGCATGTGGTGGCATATATTAACATATTTACAAGCGGTGGCATATGTGAATGTATTTCCATGTGAAGACAGCTGTCTAATGTGAGGAAACAGAACATAGCAAACAAAACAAGTGTTCATAAGTCTAGTCTCTGGGGCTTGCGTCTGATCCTTGTCGGCCGCCGGTGAGGTGGTGGTGGGGACGACGGCGCCTTGACAGGCGGGATGGAAGCCTGACTGGTGGCCTCGTAGTTTGAGGTATCAGGAGGTGGCAAAACAACGGATGGAAACTGAGAAGAATGTGGCTGCGGGCAGGCAACTTTGCGCAGTGCTCGTCTATTTCATCGCACAACAGAACCATCAGCCATACGTAAAACATACGACCGGGACGCAGCCTGTCGAACAACGACAGCTAGAGCAGACCAGCCACCATCCGGTATCTTGATCCTGACAATGTCTGCCGGGGATAACATGGGCAAATCGGTGGCATGAGCATCATAGCCCTGCTTTTGCTGGTTTTGGAGCTGCTGCACCTTCTGCAGTACTGGGAGGTGATCCAGGTTGGGCAAGTCAGGGGCAGCAGGGTAGCATGGTGGTTAGCATAAATGCTTCACAGCTCCAGGGTCCCAGGTTCGATTCCCGGCTGGGTCACTGTCTGTGTGGAGTCTGCACGTCCTCCCCCTGTGTGCGTGGGTTTCCTCCGGGTGCTCCGGTTTCCTCCCACAGTCCAAAGATGTGCGGGTTAGGTGGATTGGCCATGCTAAATTGCCCGTAGTGTCCTAATAAATGTAAGGTTAAGGGGGGGATTGTTGGGTTACGGGTATAGGGTGGATATGTGGGTTTGAGTAGGGTGATCATGGCTCGGCACAACATTGAGGGCCGAAGGGCCTGTTCTGTGCTGTACTGTTCTATGGCTGGAGGTGTCGTCCGCAGGTCCCTGTGCATCAGGAGTTGAGCCGGCGACATGGCAGTGGACCGTAGGGTCGCCCTGTATGCAAGCAGTGTGGGGTAGATGTCACAAGTGGAATTACAATCCAGTCCAGCTTGAGGAGGATACCATCAATCACCATCAAGTCGTCCTTTACATTGTAAAATTGAGGGCACTGCCCTTTCTGCCAGCCATTGGCGACGTGGTGCATGACATGCTGCAAGAGGGGGTCTTTGGCAGTCTCCTCGCGGATATGAACTACCTTCCCATCAGACGCGGGGAGGGTGCTAACACACAGCTGCACCTGTGATTCCATCTGTCGAATGATTTCCAGTGGTTCACTAGGTGATATGATGGAGTGGGACAATGCATCAGTGATGATGAGCTCCTTGCCAGGCATGTACACTAAGTCAAAGTCGTACCTTCTGAACTTGAGGAGGATGCGCTGCATCCAAGGAGTCATGTCGTTCAGGCCCTTGTGGATAATGTGAACCAAAGGCCTATGATCCGTCTCGACAGTGAATGTCGGCAGGCCATAGACATAGTAGTGAAACTTGAGAATGCCAGTGAGAAGACCCAGGCATTCCTTCTCTATTTGTGCATACCTTATTTCGATGGGCTTCATGGCCCTCGATGCGTAGGCTACCGGTGCCCAGGATGAAGTGTCATAGCGTTGAAGCAGCACCGCACCGATGCCATCCTAGCTCGCATCTGTTGAGATCTTCGTCTCCCTGTCTGGGTCGAAAAATGCCAAGATGGGTGCAGTGGTGAGCTTGGCTTTCAGCTCCAACCACTCTGCCTGATGTTCTGCCTTCCACTCAAAGGCAGTGGACTTTTTCACCAGGTTTCTTGGGCTGTGGTGTGTGAGGCCAGGTTTGGGATGAACTTGCCCAGAAAATTGACCATGCCCAGGAAGTGCAACACCATCTTCTTGTCTTCAGGGACCTTCATGGCTTTGATGGCTTTGATCTGGCCTGTGTCCGGGCGCACGCCCTGCTGAGAAATCTGGTCACCTAGGAAGTTGAGTGTCGACATGCCAAAGCAAAATTTGGACCTGTTCAGCTTCAGGCCATTGGCATGGACACGGTGGAATACCTGCTGGAGACGGGAAACATGCTCCTCAGGGGTCGTGGACCATATGATGATGTCGTCCACGTACACATGAACCCCTTCAATGCCCTCCATCATCTGCTCCATGATGCGATGGAAGATCTCCAATGCCGAGACAATGCCAAACAACATGCGATGATAGCAGTATCTACCAAATGGCGTGTTGATGGTGCAGATACTTCTGCTGGACTCATCCAGCTGGATTTGCCAAAATCGTGTGACGCATCTAACTTGGTGAAAAAACGAGCATGTGCCATCTCACTGGTGAGTTCCTCCCGCTTCGGGATGGGTTAGTGTTCACGCGTTATATTCTTATTGAGATCCTTGAGATCAATGTAGATACACAGGTCTCCCGAAGGCTTTCTAACACAAACCATTGAGCTGACCCAGTCAGTCGGTTCGGTTACCTTGGAAATGATGCCTGTCATAATACCCACTCATGCATATAATGAGATGCAGACAGGCAGTGATTGACACATAGGATGACCAATGAACACACAACACAGAACAACCAATCACCAGACAAGACACCACCACTATAAAGCCCACAGGGCATTAAGACTCCCGCTCTTTTTCGGGACCCAGACATTGAGACAGTCAGAGTGCACAAGTCAGTGGACATTATTGCCATGTGGTAGTTAGTAAGTCTGGTCGAACCAGTAAGAGGTCAGCAGTAGGATTAGTAGAGTGTCAACCCACAGCTGAACGTGTACCGCCGTTCATAGTTTAAATAAAACCGTGTTGGATTATCTCCGGTGTTAAACATTTGTTTCTCGCTAACCTGCATCCAGTTGCAGTCAACGTCAAACCAACCCGCCTAACACATCATGGTACCAGAGTGCTATTAATCCTGCCGAACCTACCTCGAGTAAATCTGCAACGACCAGAAAGCGGCCATCCAGCGACATGGAAAACATCCAGCCTCCTCCGCAGCTCCGCATCTCCGGCAACCTCGCCGCCAATTGGAAGATCTTCAAGCAAAAGTTCCTCCCGTATATCGAGGCTTCCGGCCTCGAGGCAGCATCGGATGCCAGGAAGATCACGGTATTTCTCTCGGTCACGGGGGATCACGCCATCCATATCTACAACTCGCTTACGTTTGCCGATGGGAAAGACAAGACGAAGTTTAAAACGGTCCTGCTGAAATTCGACAGCCACTGCGACATTGAAGTGAATGAGAGCTTTGAACGGTACATCTTCCAACAGAGACTTCAGGGTAAGGATGAATCTTTTCAGTCCTTCCTGACCCATCTCCGCATCCTAGCGCAGTCATGTAACTATGACTCAACGGCTGATTCCATGATCCGGGATCAGATCATTTTCGGGGTCCACTCCGATTCCCTTCGGCAGCAGCTCCTTAAAATAAAACAGTTAACTCTCTCCGTCGCTACTGAGACATGCATGGTCCATGAGCATGCCAAGAATCATTACTCCCACATCAGGGTGGCGGAAAATGCAAAACTGGCCTCCCACGAGGCAGAACGGGTGCATGCCATTGAAAAAATGCAAGGCCTGAGCCTCGAGTAGAGTGGCCGTTTTGCGCGCTTTTCCCAGGTCCCGATGCATGCGCGCCACAGCTGGGTGGACGACGAGGCTGACAACCCTAATGCGCAGGTGCGTATATCGGCTGACCGCACTGCACATGCGCTTTGGCGCACGGAACGCGAATTATGACGTGTCCGAATTGTGGCTCCGCCCATTTAGAGCTGCAATGTCCAGCCAAAGGACGGTGATGCCTATAGTGTGGGAAGCCTGGCCATTACACGTCCTGCTGCAGGTTCGCTCCACCAATTATCAGCCAGCGGTCCCATATACTGCGCAGAAGTATTCATTCGGTACAACAAGACATGCAGGATACTGATCCCGACAGCCCAACGGATCCCGATGCTGATTGCCTCAAATATCCATATCGGGTGGGCATCATAACCACACGCGAGCTAGTCTTCTTGTAAATATAATCTAATTTATTGAGTAATATAAATAAATAATGTGAGTTCTTTTACTTAATACTCAACTAGTAAAATAAAGGAACAATTGTAGAGATAACTAATTAAATTATACAATACAATACTTTGATAACAAATAACTTCTCTCTCTAGCTTTACTATCTCTGTTCTTTCTTCACTCCTGGTACACACTCTTATCAGAAAGAGCGGGAAAACTATTAATATAGGTTCTGATAGTGAGACCTCTAGTGTTCAATTGCCTGTACTAGCATTGCATATATTGATCTTGTATATTGATATACAGAGATCATTACAGGGAGGAGCTAGCGGCTAAAAGACAGATGGCGGCAAGGGTCCAGCATGTCTGGAGGACCAGGCAGGCCCTCACCCCCACTCGAATCTCAGAGGGTGAGGCTTTATCTGTCAGCTCATCCCTTCCCCCCAAATTCCACTTTCCCCCCAATCCCACCTTCTCCGCATTCCACCCCTTCGCATCCAATCCCTCCCTCCCCCCCAATCTCTTCTACCCCAATCCATCACTCCCCCAACCCCTCCTTCATTACCAGGGGTAACATATCCACCAGAAGTATCCAGTGAATGGAGGGATGTGACTATTATAAAGTAAAGTTGTCATCGCCCTCGATGACGATAGGCTGCCTTCCCCTTTGAGGGGGAGAACTGACTGATAGTGATTTAACCCGGAGATCACCACACTTCAGCACGACCCGGAGATCACCACACTTCAGCACGACCCGGAGATCACCACACTTCAGCACGACCCGGAGATCACCACACTTCAGCACGACCCGGAGATCACCACACTTCAGCACCAGTACGACTATTACAGGGAGAGTAGAGAAAGCCAATCACAAATTCTAACATTGGCTAAACAATGGGAGGGAATGATCCAGTGGTCATGGTCCATGTAGGTACTAACAGCATAGGCAGGATGAGGAAGTAGGCAACAAATTAAGAAGCAGAACATCAAAGGTAATAATTTCTGGATTATTACCTGAGCCATATGCAAATTGGCATAGAACAAATAAGATTAGAAAAATGAATGGTAAACACCTGAACTGTGCTGGGGCTATTGTACTAGTGGACCACATAACTAAGGAAGTAGAGAGAGTTTAAAATCAAATTTGAGAATATGGGTTAAATTGGAGCAGAGACAATGTAAGAGAGAAAGGTACTAATATGCAAAATGATCAACAGACCATGACAGGAAGAGACAGAGTACAAATCTAAGATTAAATCAGCAGGTCATGCTGGATGCTATGAAAACAACAAAAGAACAAAACGAAGAGCTCTGTATCTAAATGCTCTCAGTAGTCAAACAAAGGAGATGAACTGGTAATGCAAATAGACAACAGAGACATGGCTACACGATGACAGAGATTGGGACCTGAATATTAAAATATCATATGACATTTAGGGTAGCACGGTGGTGCAGTGGTTAGCACTGCAGCCTCACAGCGCCGAGGTCCCAGGTTCAATCCCGGCTCTGGGTCATTGTCCATGAGGAGTTTGCACAGTCCCCACGTGTTTGCGTGGGTTTCACCCCCACAACCCAAAGATGTGCAGGGTAGGTGGATTGGCCACGCTAAATTGCCCCTTAATTGGAAGAAATGAATTGGGTACTCTTAATTTATTTTAAAAAAAGAAAGGACATGAAGTTAGGGAAAGCTGGAGGGATGGCTCTGTTAATTAATGATGGTATTAGTACATGAGAGAAGGATGGCCTAAGTTCAGGAAACTAGGATATAGAAGCAGTTTGGGTTGAGATGAGAAATGGTAAAAGCAAGAAGTTACTGTTGGGAGTGGTGTACAGGCCCCCAAACTGTAACTATACAACAGGGCTGAGTATAAAGGAAGAGATAATGGGAACTTGTCAGGTGCAGCAATGATCATGGGGGATTTTACTCGATATACAGACTGGAAAAATCAGATAGGCATAGGTAGCATAGATAAGCAGAATGTTTTTGGATAGTTTCTTGAAACAGCACATTTTCGAGCCAATCAAAGAGCAGGCTACACTGGACCTGGTATGTGCAATGGGATGGGATTAATTGATATCATCACAGTGAAAGCAACCCTGGATACCAGCGATCAGAATATAACTGAATTTTACACTCAGTTTCAGGGAGAGAAGAGTGCACCAAAGGCTTGGGCCGGAATTTTGCACCCACATTCGTCGTTGGTGTAAACTCGTGCAGGAGTCAGAAAACGAGATCCTGCAGGCAAGATGTCATTTTCAGATTTTCCCCGGTCCGCCGCTGGTGACGTAACAAGGTTCCCGCCAAGAAAGGCCAGGAACCTAATTTTAATAAGTGATAATGTCATTAAAGTGCTTACCTCCTGCATTGTCTTCCAACATTGGGATCTCCCCCCTCACCAATCTGATGTCACCTCGGCAAAGTTTACGGCACGTTTTTATAAATTGGACCCAGGTGAAGGGAACTCACCAGGGGCACACAGGTAAGGATAGCCACTGGGGGAGAGGGGCATACCCAGCAACACAGTGGCATTTCCCCCTTACACTGCCCTGGCACTAACCTTGGCACCCTGGCACTGCTCCTGGCACCCTGGACCCTGGCACTGGGGGGCAGTGCCAAGGGGCAGTGCTAGGGGCAGTGCTGGGAGCCCCTCTGGGGCACTCCATTGGGGAGTTTCCCCGAGTCTATGGGGGGGGAATTCCCCATGTCCATGCGAGCTGGGTTGCTCGTGTATGTATGCGGGCGTCTCCATGTGCTTGGCCAGGACTGTTCCTGTTTTTCTTTTATCGTTTAAAAAGGGGTCCCCGATCTCGGATTTCTCGGCATTGCCGGCTTTTTCCAGCCCTGCCCACCGGCCTGATGGCATCAGTGGTTCTGCACAGAGCGCTTCCCAATGTGGAGAGAAAGGCCAGCTGTCCGACTGGCGAACTGCACAACGGTTTTCTCTCAGAAGTCTGCACTCTGAGCAAAAAAGGGAAAGTTCTGCCCTTGTATTTGAAACTTAAATAAGGGCAACTATGAGGGCATGAAAGCTGAGCTAGCTAAAATGAGATTAAGCAATAGGTCAACAACGATGCAGTGGCAGATATTTAAAGGAACATTTCAGAACACAGAGATCGACACATTCAGATGAGAAAGTTCCACGATGAGGATCCAACTGCTGTGGTTAACTAAACAAGTTAAAGACAGTATCAAACTTAAAGAAAAAGCATATCATTGTGTAGACAAGTGGTAGGTCAGAAGGTTGGGTGGCACCTGCGTTGTACTTTCCTTTGTTTGTTCTTTGGCATGATGGCACATTGGTTAGCACAGCTGCCTCACAACATCGAGGACCTGCTTCATTTCTGACCTTAGGTGATTGTCTGTGTCGAGTTTGCACTTTCTCCCCGTGTCTGCCTGGGTTTCCTCCGGGTGCTCCGGTTTCCTCCCACAGTAAAAAGATGTGCAGGTTGGGTGGATTGGCTGTGATAAATTGCCCCTTAGTGTCCAAAGGTTAGGTGGGGTTACAGGGATAGGGTGAGGGACTGGGCCTCGGTAGGTCCAATGCAAATAGGACCCATTTGCATCCTATTAACAGGCCAGGGACCATATTCTCCGGGCCTGCGTAATTGTCCAGTCCTGTGGGCTGGGAATCACATGGATGAGAACTAGTGCTGATCCTGACAAGGGTGTGGTTGATGATGTGGACCTCACGATGGACCAAAGGGATAACTCTGATCCTTCAGCTGTCAGCATTAAGAGTCAAATGCTGTTAGTTTCACAGCTGACCACGTCAAAGTTACTCAGCCGTGTATGACACTACCGCTGCATCTGTGTGACTCTGTGTGATAAATGAGAATGATGAGTCGGACCTCACCCCCAGGACAACCACTAGATAGCCCTGAACCCAAATCACCAAACTGCCAAGATAGAAGCATGTGTTCACACAAAGCTTGTAGAGACAGAAGAAATTTGGGACAACGTGGATTTGGGAAAGTCTAACCCCAGACATGGGACAGAAGTCCAAATTACAGGACAGTCCTGGAAAATTCAGGATGGTTAATCACCCTCTCTTGACCTCACTTTCCTTCTTTAAGACATTGCTTCGAACCTACCTCTTTGACCAACCTTTTGATCATTTGATCTAATGTCTCCTAATGTGGCCCAGTGTAACACTTGGTTTTACAATACTCCATTGCTGTACCTTGCCTTGTTTTATTATGTTCAGGTGCTACATAAATACCAGTTTGTGTTGTTGACTCGCCGCATGCAGATCCAAACTCTATGCTACCTGCCAAAGTTTGTGCGGTGTAAGTAAATGACCTAGTGGTTGTGAGTGTCAGATTAAGTGATGCTTTTTTGTTATCAGGGGTGTGGTGCTTTTGTCACCCTCCCTCAGGCTGCAATGGCTGAGACAGAGCCTGAAACAGAAAATTAGAAGGGGATGGTTGGAGTGGGGGAAGGGGAGTGGGCTGGAATGTAAGAGACCTACGACTGCACCATTTGCAGCTCACACATTATGCCAGACAACAGGATGAGGGTGAGGTGTGAGGGTGGGAAGGGGAATAAAGCAGGGACATACGTCAACATGAATCATCTTGGCAAATTAAGAGATGGAGGCTGACTTGAAACAGTGCAGGCTCGCTTGAACTTGTGTTGTCTCTCACAAGTTTGTGTTCCCTGCTTAGGTGTGCAGTCACTCAACAAGACCATTAGCACTACCTGCGAGTTGCGATCACATCAATGAGCAGGCAGCTTGAAACTTCCATCAGAATGAATAGGCACAGGTTAATCGCATATTCCAATCTTTCCATCCACTTTCAGGGGCCTTCCAACTTGGTGCCCTGTGGTTGCTCAGTGAATAGGCCCAGTAATACTAAAAGGAATAAAACGGGAAGTAAAAACATAAATGGTAAGCGATGCGGCAGGTTGTTACATGAAGATATGGGTTCAACGACAAGGAAAATTAGGAGAAAAGTTAAGAGGAAATATAACTTAGGAGAGATTACTGATCGAGGTGTTAAGATTCAAAACAGAGATATAAAAGCCAACATAAGTGTACTTTCATTGAATGCTTGTAGTATTCGGAATAAGGTAAATGAGTTGATGATGCAAATCATCGTGAATGACGATGATTTAGTGGCCATTACTGAAACATGGTTAAAGGATGGTCACGACTGGGAGTTAAATATCCAAGCGTATCAACCTATTCAGAAGGACAGAGTGGATGGTAAGGGAGGTGGTGTAGGTCTGTTATTTATGGATGGCATCCGGGCACTAGTAAGGGATGACATCGGTGCTATGGAGGATAAGGATGAATTCATTTGGGTGGAAATCAGGCGGAAAAGTCACTGATAGGGGTACATAGGCCACCAAATAGTAACATTATGGTGGGACAGGCAATAAACAAAGAAATAACTGATGCATGTAGAAATGGTACAGCAGTTATCATGGGGGATTTTAATCTACATGTCGATTGGTTTAACCAGGTCGGTCAAGGCAGCCTTGAGGAGGAGTTGATAGAATGTATCCGCGATAGTTTCCTAGAACAGTATGTCATGGAACCTACAAGGGAACAAGCGGTCCTAGATCTGGTCCTGTGTAATGAGACAGGATTGATTAATGATCTCATAGATAGGGATCCTCTCGGAAGGAGCGATCACAATATGGTGGAATTTTAAGTACAGATGGAGGGTGAGAAGGTAAAATCAAACACTGGTGTTTTGTGCTTAAATAAAGGAGGTTACAATGGGATGAGAGAAGAGCTAGCTAAGGTAGACTGGGAGCAAAGACTTTATGGTGAAACAGTTGAGGAACAGTGGAGAACCTTCCAAGCGATTTTTCACAGTGCTCAGTAAAGGTTTATACCAACAAAAAGGAAGGACGGTAGAAAGAGGGAAAATCGACCGTGGATATCTAGGGAAATAAGGGAGAGAATCAAATTGAAGGAAAAAGCATACAAAGTGGCAAAGATTGTTGGGAGACTAGAGGACTGGGAAATCTTTAGGGGGCAACAGAAAGCTACTAAAAATGCTATAAAGAAGAGTAAGATAGATTATGAGAGTACACTTGCTCAGAATATAAAAACAGATAGTAAAAGTTTTGACAAATATATAAAACAAAAAAGAGTGGCTAAGGTAAATATTGGTCCTTTAGAGGATGAGAAGGGAGATTTAATAATGGAAGATGAGGAAATGGCTGAGGAACTGAACAGGTTTTTTGGGTCGGTCTTCACAGTGGAAGACACAAATAACGTGCCAGTGACGGATAGAAATGAGGCTATGACAGGTGAGGACCTTGAGATGATTGTTATCACTAAGGAGGTAGTGATGGGCAAGCTGATGGGGCAGCACGGTAGCATTGTGGAGAGCACAACTGCTTCACAGTTCTAGGGTCCCAGGTTCGATTCCGGCTTGAGTAACTGTCTATGCGGAGTCTGCACATCCTCCCTGTGTGTGCGTGGGTTTCCTCCGGGTGCTCAGGTTTCCTCCCACAGTCCAAAGATGTGCAGGTTAGGTGGATTGGCCATGATAAATTGCCCTTAGTGTCCAAAATTGCCCTCAGTGTTGGGTGGGGTTACTGGGTTATGGGGATAGGATGGAGGTGTTGACCTCGGGTAGGGTGCTCTTTCCAAGAGCCGGTGCAGACTCGATGGGCCGAGTGGCCTCCTTCTGCACTGGAAATTCTGGCTTTGAAAGCAGACCAAGCAGGCCAGCAGCATGGTTCGATTCCCGTAACAGCCTCCCCGAACAAGCGCCGGAATGTGGTGACTAGGGGCTTTTCACAGTAACTTCATTGAAGTCTACTCGTGACAATAAGCGATTTTCATTTCATTTTTTCATTTTTTCATATCTAAAGGTAGACAAGTCTCCTGGCCCTGATGGAATGCATCCCAGAGTGCTAAAAGAGATAGCTAGGGAAATTGCAAATGCACTAGTGATGATTTACCAAAATTCACTAGACTCTGGGGTGGTCCCGGTGGATTGGAAATTAGAAAACGTGACACCACTGTTTAAAAAAGTAGGTGGGCAGAAAGCGGATAATTATAGGCCAGTGAGCTGAACTACGGTAGTAGGGAAGATGCTGGAATCTATCATCAAAGAAGAAATAGCGAGGCATCTTAATGGAAATTGTCCCATTGGGCAGACGCAGCATGGGTTCATCAAAGGCAGGTCATGCCGAACTAATTTAGTGGAATTTTTTGAGGCCATTACCAGTGCAGTAGATAACAGGGAGCCAATGGATATGGTATATCTGGATTTCCAGAAAGTCTTTGACAAGGTGCCACACAAATGGTTGCTGCATAAGATAAAGATGCGTGGCATTAAGGGTAAAGTAGTAGCATGGATAGAGGATTGGTTAATTAATAGAAAGCAAAGAGTTGGGTTAAATGGGTGTTTCTCTGGTTGGCAATCAGTAGCTAGTGGTGTCCCTCAGGGATCCGTGTTGGGCCCACAATTGTTCACAATTTACACAGATGATTTGGAGTTGGGGACCAAGGGCAATGTGTCCAAGTTTGCAGATGACACTAAAATGAGTGGTAAATAAAAAGTACAGAGGATACCAGAAGTCTACAGAGGGATTTGGGTACGTTAAGTGAATGGGCTAGGGTCTGGCAGATGGAATACAATGTTGACAAATGTGAGATTATCCATTTTGGCAGGAATAACAGCATAAGGGATTATTATTTAAATGATAAAATACTAAAACATGCTGCTGTGCAGAGAGATCTGGGTGTGCTCGTGCATGAGTCGCAAAAAGTTGGCTTACAGGTGCAACAGGTGATTAAGAAAGCGAATGGAATTTGTCCTTCATTGCTAGAGGGATGGAGTTTAAGACGAGGGAGGTTATGCTGCAATTGTATAAGGTGTTAGTGAGGCTACACCTGGAGTATTGTGTTCAGTTTTGGTCTCCTTACCTGTGAAAGGACGTACTGGCGCTGGAGGGTGTGCAGAGGAGATTCACAATTAATCCCAGAGCTGAAGGGGTTGGATTACGAGGAGAGGTTGAGTAGACTGGGACTGTACTTGTTGGAATTTAGAAGGATGAGGGGGGATCTTATAGAAATATATAAAATTATGGAGGGAATATATAGGATAGATGCGGGCAGGTTGTTTCCACTGGCGGGTGAAAGCAGAACTAGGGGGCATAGCCTCAAAATAAGGGGAAGTAGATTTAGGACTGAGTTGAGGAGGAACTTCTTCACCCAAAGGGTTGTGAATCTGTGGAATTCCTTGCCCTGTGAAGCAGTTGAGGCTCTTTCATTAAATGGTTTTAAGATAAAGATAGATAGTTTTTTGAAGAACAAAGGGATTAAGGGTTATGGTGTTCGGGCCGGAAAGTAGAGCTGAGTCCACAAAAGATCAGCCATGATCTCATTAAATGGCGGAGCAGGCTCGAGGGGCCAGATGGCCTACTCCTGCTCCTAGTTCTTATGTTCTTATGTTTAAATCCACAACAGCTCTGAAGAGAGAACAAATTCACAATAAAGCATCCTCTCCACCTTTGAGACTACGAGCTTTATTAAGACACGAGGAACAACACATGGTACCAGGCTTGGCTTCAGGCGCTTACTACAGGACAACTCAGCTGCAGATACAGAAAGAACAAAATGGCATGGAAATCCCCTACTGGACATTGGACTTGGGAAGACATCACTTATTCAAGGATGTGGCTTGGAACCCCACCTCAGCTGGTCATGACCGGCAATGTAAGAAATGTCTGGAAAATGTTTAAACAAATGTTCGATTTTTATATCATAGCTAATGATGTAGCAGCAGCCTCAGACGAAATTAAAATAGCAATGCTCATCGCAGGACATGAAGCTAGGAAAGTATATAATGGATTTAAATACTCAAAAGATGAAGACAGCAACAACTTACAAACAATACTAAACAAATTTGAAGAGTACTGTAAGGAATTTGAACAGCACGGAATGCTCAGAGGCCAAACTGCACAGAGAATGAGTGATGCAAAACTCAAACAATCACTAAAAGAACAAGAAATCGTGGGTGAAAAGTACAGATCAAAAAGAAGAAATAACTTAAATTTTTCACAAACCCAAAACGCTGAAATCCAGTCCAGATCAAAAGGAAAAGGTAACTTACAACTTTCAGAAAGAAAAAACGCTGAAATCAGCGATAAAATGGCATCCAACCACATTTTACAGTCTCGGGCAGACAAAGAACTACAATCTGCATCTGCGCATGCGCAGGAAACAGAAGCCGCGCATGCGCAGTTACAATCACCCGTTTATCGTTCTGCGCATGCGCCAACCACGCATGCGCAGTTTTAAAAAGTTTGTGTTTCTGATCGTTATGCGCATGCGCAGTCGCAAAACGTTTTGATCGCAGATCGTTATGCGCATGCACAAGCCGCGCATGCGCAGTGGACACAAAACCGCACAGTAAAGGAAGGCCGATTTGCGCATGCGCAATTCATTCCTACGCATGACGTCACGAGCGTCATGACGTCTGAGCATCCGGACCACGCCTACTTAAAAGGGAAATGCCTGATAATTGAAAACAAGATACTTAAAGCGGTAAAACCAAACTTTCTTGCCTCAGAAGACAAAATAACACCTGAACTTAAACCAGCAGTTGAAAATAACTCTCACAACACCCTGGAAAAAGCAGTCTGCACCACCCAAAGTGAAGAGAACAAAAAGAATTCCGAAACAACAAAAGATGATTTGTTTTTCGAAGATTACTACTCAGACATGGCTGAGTTATTCGGATATGCTGATCACAGCATCAGCGACACGGTCGCAAAGCTCAACACGAATCTACTCGTGGTAGATGAATCCAACCAAGATGATTTGGTTTTCGAAGAAGACTACTCAGACATGGCTGAGTTATTCGGATATGCTGATCACAGCATCAGCGACTCAGTCGCAAAGCTCAACACAAATCTACTCGTGGTAGATGAATCCAACACCATGGTGCCGTGGCAGATCGTCGATACATTGGATGACAGCAATACCCAAGACGAAGATGACGCCACACAGAGAGCACAGAAAGACTCCACAGAGAGAGCGATGACAGGCTCCACAGTGAGAGTGATGAAAGGCTCCAAAATGGAAGCAAGCAAACACTCCCTGGCGAACACCATGCATGAACAAGACCATGAAGGTCAACCCGCCGTATCTGAGCAACTGCAAGCAGACTATGAAAGTCTACCAAGCTCAATCAAAAAGAAGACAATGTACATCTACCCACTGCATGCGAAAACAGTGACAAGGTGATCACACTCGACATACAGGAGGTACAGGATCACAGCGAGACTGACAGTTCCCAGCTTGTCTGTACAGAAGCACAGAATAGGGCCACCCAAGAGTCCAGAGAGACCACGCCAATAGAAACCATGCAGATTTTGATTCCAGAAGAGGAGCACCAAGAGTCCAGAGAGACCACGTCAATTGAAATCATGAAGATTTTGACTCCGGAAGAGGAGCACCAAGAGTCCAGAGAGACCGCGTCAAATGAAATCGTGAAGAATTTGACTCCAGAAGAGGAGCACCAAGAGTCCTGTGAGACCACATCAACAGAAACCATGAAGATTTTGACTCCGGAAGAGGAGCGCCAAGAGTCCAGAGAGACCACGTCAATTGAAATCATGAAGATTTTGACTCCGGAAGAGGAGCACCAAGAGCCCAGAGAGACCGCGTCAAATGAAATCGTGAAGAATTTGACTCCAGAAGAGGAGCACCAAGAAAGCAAAGACGAGGAATCAAATCCTCCACAAATGACTGATGTCACCAGCATCGATGCAACATCAGATCATTCTCACCATTCTAGAGACGAAACGTTCAATGACTCAAATTATTCACACGGGACACTCATTGAGCATAACAAGAAAAACAAAAGCCAAAAGAAGCACAGCAGAAACGAGAACAACAACAGCAAGAACAAAAGCAACATGAAGCGCGACAAGAACAACAAAAATCGCAAGAAGCACTGCAGAAACAAGAACAACAGCACCAACAAAAACTACAAGCACAATGACAAAAACTACAAGAAGAACAACAAAACCAACAAGAAGCATAACAAAGATAGCGATAACAACAAAGACAGAAACGACAAAAACAGCAACAAGAACGGCAACGAAAACAACAAAGACAGGAACGACAAGAAACAACAGCAATGAAACAACGACTTGTACAAAATGGTAAAACTCTGCACATGAAGGACAATGCCACAGCACACTGCAAAACAATGACAAGACTACAAACATGCCATGGGATGACAACGAATCGCACAAACTCACATCTGCTCCAGAACAAGCAAGCACACCAGCTTTCAAGACAGATGACATAATAAATCGATACCACAAGCACAGAAAAAAGTCCATGTCAGTCAACATCAGTGGTTCGACCATGCAAACACCTCGGGATGACGCATTGGTTACTTAAAATAACAGGAACACTGACAACATTCACCACGACAACAACAACAAAAGAAAAAACTCAGTGAACAAATTCATCAAGTTTGGACTCATAAGTGTTTTTATTAAGAGTGGACTCATAAATATAAATTGGCTTTGTAAAATATCCAATAGCACCATCACTTGTATAGATACACATATCATAAGTAACTGTTTTGTACAATTTTCTTTAACGATGTACAGAAAATATGTAAAGAAAAAAGGGGGGATGTGGTGATTGTAGATCTGAGTAGATGGGGAGGTCGCCGAGGTGGAGGTCGGCCACGGGCGAGGAAGTGAGATCCTACTAAGTTACGGTTCCCCGTGACACGTGTGTCAACACCCCCCTCCAACACCACCCCCACCCTCCACACCATCCTCATCATCCCCCCAAACCACTGTCACCTGTGGTGATTGTAGATCTGAGTAGATGCAATACAACTGAGCAAGCACTAGAGGGAGCACGGGAGAGCTATAAATACACCGGGACAGGAAGTGAGGACACACTTCACAGAAGGCAGAACTCGTAGCAGGACACAGACACACAGGCAGACAGCATTTGAGGTAGCCGTAAGTTAAGCTCTGAAGAGAGAACGAATTCACAATAAAGCATCTTCTCCACCTTTGAGACTACGAGCTTTATTAAGACACGAGGAACAACACATCATCCTCAGTTTTAAATATTTCTTTATTCTCCTTTTTCGCATTTTCTCCCCAATTTACACCCACCAACAATAAACAATAATCAGTAACAAATATGTCAATCCCCATATCAATAACAACGATCCCATCCTCCCACCAAACACAAAACATTCACCCGCATGTTCACATAAACAAATGACAAAAAGGAATCAGGGATTCCCCCACAGCCACCATTAACAACCATCGCCATCTCCCCCCCAACCCTCCCACCCACCCCCCCCAACCCTCCCACCGCCCCCCCCAACTAATGTTCGATGTTATCCAGTTCTTGAAAGTGCATAATGAATAATGCCCATGAATTGTAGAACTCCTCCATCCTTCCCCTCAGTTCAAACAGATCCCCCCGCCACGCCAGGGCACAGGGTGGAGAGGCTGCTCTCCAACCCATCAGGATCCGCCTTCGGGCGATCAACTAACCCTCACCACGACCCTCATCCCCTCACCATGTACGCTCCCACCACCCAGACTCCCCCTGGCCCACAATCTAATCATGCATCTTGTCTTGTGTCTTGCAGGCCCTGCTGATGATGGGGCGAGTCCGCCCCTGATCCCCCGCCCCCAGCCAGTGCCACAGTCGGAGAGCCCATGAGTTGAGCACTGACGAGGAGAGCAGCTCGAACAGCAGCCCTCGACCCGAGACTCAGGACACCCCGGAGCCCGAGTCCGATGTTTACATAGATTTCCCCTCACAGCTATCTCCAACATGCTCCAGCATCCCAGAGACACTCAGCTCGGTTGGGCATTATAGTGAAGTGGCTGTGTGGACACTATCTGGTGCTCACCACACACATTCTCCGGTACACCAGGTGAAGGTAGGAATTCCTGAGGGGCCGGATGGTCGGAGGGCGGTCCGACCCCAGGGACTAGCTGCCATCCAGACGGGTTTCTGGTTTCTGGAACGGACAGTCCCATCGATTGTGGAGATGCAGTCGCAGAGGCAGGGACTACATGAGGGGTTGTCAGTGAGCATCCAGCAACTGCAGGTGAAGTTGGAGGAGTTCAACCATGTGCAGGAGCAGGAAGTGGTGCCCACAATGTATGCCACCCAGGCCAACACTGCACGGGTGTCATCCACGGTAAAAGCATTGGGGGCGACGGTTTTGGCTATGGAGCAGCATGTCCAAGGCCTGGGCATTCTGTGCAGGCACTGGATGAGGCCCAGGATAGGGTTGCCATCTCACAGGCAACCATGTGCCAGAGTTACCTGGAAATCGCAGCGGCGCTTCTGAGCGTGGCCCAGTCACAGTGGGCCATGGCTGGGAACATCGGTGGCATTGCCCAAGCACTGACTGACGTTGCACAGACACAGAGGGAATGGCCCAGTCCTAGATGGAGATGGCGCAGTCACTGGCTGATGTGACACAGACACAGAAGGTGGTGGCACAGTCAATGGGTGATGTGGCGCAGTCCCAGACGGAGATGGTTCACTCCCTGTGCTCCATGGCCACGAGCATGCAGACCCTGGTCAAGACCAGGATGGGCCTCCAGGACTGGAATTGCCAGGTGATCGGTTAGCATCAGGGGATAGCTCCCCTCACACTCCTGCCCCATGGTGTAGTCTGGAGGCCATCGGCACCCCAAGGAGGAGGTGGTGATGGGGCCCATGCCACCCATGACTCCTGCAGGGAAAGTGACGGAACACCACAGCATCTCGGATAACACCCCCCCCCCCGCCCCCCTTCTGTCCCTGGTGGACCTAGGATACCCGAGCAGCAGCCGGGTCCATCCATGCCCGGTCGCCCCGGAAGATGGCCGCCAGCAGGGACCAAGGTCACAGGGCGGGAATCACAGCATGTCGCCTCCACTCCTGATGTACTGTCTGGGGATCCATCTCGAAGTAGGATGAGAGCCCATAAGGTCAGAAGGTTAGACACCAGTTAGGTTGGCACGGGTGCAGGGCCCAGTTTAGTGATAGAGCTAGGGCACAAATCTGTATATACATTGCCACATTAAACATCTGCACATACTGTTACAACTTGTCTCGTTGCTCTGTTCGATGGGTGTGAGGGGTGGGCTAGTCTGGGCTGGCCAGAGAGGGGGTGCGGAGGGGGGGAATGGTGTTCCCCCCCCTCCCCCACCCCCCCAACTGTCCCCAACAACATCACCACAGGGATCTGATGGCACTTTTGATGGAATGGCCATCTCGTTTGCAGGGACCACCCAGGTGGATGATAGAAAGTGCTACCGTGGGCAGGAGTCAGACATTGTCAAGCGATGCGGAACACTATATCCCATCGCAGAGCAGATTGTCATCATCCTCCATCCCATGGACCAGACCCTCTGTTCCTGCCAACTCAGGGCCCACACCCTGTAATACAGCAGGTACGTATCACAGAGGAGTGGGGGGGTGGGGGGGGTGGGGGGGGAGGGAGGTGGAAGGGGGATGTGGTGACATTTTTGCCCCTGGTCAGTTTGGTGTGTGACCCCCCCCCGCCACCTAGTGAACCTGGAGACGATCAGAGCATACCGTGCGCGTTGGCCCTAGCGACACGTTGTGCAGCTTCCTGTGCCTCCCTGGGCTCCATGTCCTACCCATCCTCCCCCTCCCCCGCATCCTCCTCATCGGACAAGGCCTGGCCTTCATCCTCTTCCTCCTGCACATCAGCCATCTGCTGCGCGATGTTGTGGGGGACCCAGACAGCCTCCATGATGCGGGCGACTCTCAGCATCATACTGGAGGGCCCCTCCAGAGAGGTCCAGGCATCTGAACCACATATTCAGGAGGCCAAAGCACCGATCGATCATGCTCCTGTTGCGGCATCGTTGTAGCGGCTCTCCGCATCAGTCTGTGGCTGGCGGATAGGCGTCATCAGCCAGGGTTGCAGTGGATAACCCCTGTCACCCAGGAGCCAATACCCCAGTAGGTCGGGGTCAGCAGATGGTCAGATATGAGCTGCATGTGCATCAAGTGGAATCGCTTTCATTTTGTGTAGAGCGGCCTGTCATCTGCAGGAGCCCATAGGGGCCATGCATCCCGTCAATCACACGCTGGACCCGGGGCGTCCCGGCGATGAAGTGATTCCCGCTTCCCGGGCATCCTGGTGGGTTCTGCCCACATTGAAGTGGATGTATTGAGCTGCCTAGGCATATTGGGCCTGCGTGATGGCGTGGATGTACCTATGCACCAAGGTCTGTGAGATCCTGAACAGATCCCCACTCGGTGCCTGGAAGGGCCCCATCACGTTAAAGTTCAGGGTGACACTGGACGGCCACTGGGAGCAGGTATCCTACCCCATACCTCTGCATTGCCAGATGTGCCATTATCTGGCAGATATGTCGCACTGTCTCCCTGCTCAGCCAGAATCTTCGATGGCATGCCCGGTCCGGCAGCTCCTTGAATGACAGGTGCTGCCGGTACATGCGAGGCCACATGTGGTGCCTCCTTGGCACCTCCTCAGCCTGTTGGGCGGCCAGCTCTCCACCCGGGTGGTTTTCTCCTGTTCCTCTGGGGCAGGCTCCACTGCTGCAGCCTCCCCCTCCTTGAGCAGCTCCAGCTCATACAACCGTAGCGCATCTGCCAGGTGACTAGCAGGGAGGCCACCATTGCTGGCTGAATTACAATATCCATTGTCTGCAGGGGTGGGTGAAAGGCCAACATGTTAGCATGGTGCCAACCAGGTCCAACGGGCTACATGGTGGCCCCAGTTGGCATTCGGGTTATGCCCCTGCGTGTCTTCCTTCATCTCCACACCACTGGCCCGTCATTGCCCGGCACCATGGATACTCTGGCAATGGCACCTGTTCCTGATGCCAAGGGTACCATCGGCTGGCGCTGTCCATGCCAGCGGTACGCTCCATGGCACCCATCCAGCACCCCATAGGGGCTAGTCTGGGCGTTGCCCTTGTTGGAACGCCTGATGCCCTGTTGGTGGGTGGCAACTGGGTGGGGGTGGACTATAACAGAGATTGGGGTGCGGGGTGAGGGGATGGTGGCATTCATATGGCTGGTGTCACTCTGCAGAACCGGGGGTGGTCACTGGGGTGCGCAGCAAGAAGGCTACCTTGCAGGCCGCGGCAATGGTGGTCCATGCCTGCACCCTGCCCCAATCCCGTGTCACGCCACCTCCCCCCGGCCATGACAGGGCCCCCCTCCACCCCAATCAGCCTGGCCAGTGTCCGGTCCGGCAGCCCACAGTCGCGCCTCTCCATGTCCTACCTCCTTTGTCTCTCCCTCATCATCCATGATGCCGGTTTTACGATTTTTATCAGTACAAGTGAACCACGCCGTCGGGAACTCAGCCCATCGGAGGAGGAGAATCACGGAGGCCCCAGAGAATACTGGGTCAGGTCCGCTAATAGTCAAACGCTGTTTACGGTATGTATGTTCTGGAACTCATTATCGCCGCTGTCAAGGTGACAGAGAATTGTGATTTCCATCACGATTTCGGCATGGGAGCCTATTCTCCACCCAATCGCGTTTCTCGATTTTGGTGTCAGCCAATGGAGAATCCCGCTCAATGAATTTTTCAAACTGTACTCAAACTAATGAATAATGAAGTGAACCAGTTTCTGCAGTTTGCACTTCTGCTGAATTTGACAATTCAATTTGAAGAGCGGTTCCTAGTTTGAATGTTTGGACAGATTCATACTACTGTGCTTCTTTTCACTACTTATATAAACATGTCTAAATGTGTTACTTGAACACAAATGGAATGAAATGAATTTTACAAGAAATAAAAAAAATACATTTGGTATAAATCAGGAGTTGGAGGAAAAGAGATGAGGTCAGATCGGATCACATCCAACAAGAAATAAATGGAACACATGTGATTGGAAAGGTCCAGACATATGAATGTTGTTTGGGAACAAGCTAGTCACTTGATGTTTCTGTTCTTCAAGTACAGAAAGAAAGTTATCTCTGGCAGGTTGTTATACTTTTCTGTCTCCACAATTGGTTATGATTTTCCTTTACGCGCCTGTAAAAAGATTTTCATTTGATGTTTATTTCTTGTGTCTACCAATGCATTGCAGTTCTCCAGTTCCATACTCACCTCTCCCAAAATTATTTTTGTGTATCCTTTTGATCATATTTCCACTTTACCCACAACAAAAACATGGGGGCTGCGAAAATTTAAAAAACAGGACTGTGTTGGTTCGAGACAATACACTGGAGACTTCCAGTAATGAACAAGTGGGTTTATTAATAGCAGGCGAAGGCAACTGTGTACAGGCAGAGCGCAACAATACTTAGGTCTTAACTCTCTGGCTCCCACATCCACACTGCCCAGGCCCCTGCTCCCTGGGCACCGCGCTTTCTCCCCTTTAGACGGGGTTTGCACACTCCCACGCGATAAGGCCTGACTCGGTCACGTGGACCATGAAGGCTCGCTCCTTAAAGGGGCCTCGCTACCAAATCCCTCCTCCCTTAAGTCCCTGGAGAACATTTACCAATCAGACTATGTACAAGTGCTATATACATTGGAAAAGGTCAAGATACGCAAGGAGAGGGGGCAGCATGGTGGCGCAGTGGTTAGCACAGCTGCCTTACGGAGCCGAGGTCCCAGGTTCGATCCCGGCTCTGGGTCATTGTCCGCGTGGAGTTTGCCCATTCTCCCTGTGTTTGCGTGGGTTTAGCCCCCACAACCCAAAATATGTGCAGGTAGGTGGATTGGCCACACTAAATTGCCCCTTAATTGGAAAAAATTTATTGGGTACTCTAAATTTAAATTTTAAAAAATAATATGCAAGGAGAGGGAATCCATTACAAAGTCAATTTGCCAAGGGATCTCTGGATCCCTGTAAACTGCCTTAGTTTCCCCAACCAGCTCCTCTGCCACCAATGTAGTTCCGTTGCTCACTGATGACGACAGTCTCAGAGACTCCACTACCTCTGTAGAGCTGTTCCCTTCTCCAGCTCCTAACTGGGCTGCCACCTGAGACAACTCCAAACTCTGACGTTCTCTCTGCTCCAGTGTAACAGTCACAGAGGCACCTGTTGGCCTCATCTGCTCTGCGCCAGGGACTGTCATCCGTCGGCTTCTCACGTGGTCGGCATGCTTCCACACTGTCTTATTGTTCAACTCTACCACGTACAAGGCTGATACAGACCTGGACACAATCCAGCCTGGTCACCAAGGTGAACCTGATGTGAAATTCCTGACAAGATCCAGGTCGCCCACTTGGAATAAGACCATAAGACATAGGAGCAAAATTAAGCCACTCGGCCCATCGAGTCTGCTCCGCCATTCAATCATGGCTGATATTTTTCTCATCCCATTCTCCTGCCTTCTCCCCATAACCCCTGGGCCCCTTATTAATCAAGAACCTATCTATCTCTGCCTGAAAGTCACTCAGTGATTTGGCCTCCACAGCCCTCTGCAGCAAAGAGTTACATAGATTCACGACCCTCTGGCTGAAGAAATTCCTCCTCACCTCTGTTTTAAAGGATTGTCCCTTTAGTCTGAGACGGTGTCCTCTGATTCTAGTTTTTCCTACAAGTGGAAACATCCTTTCCATGTCCACTCTATCGAGGCCTCACAGTATCTTGTAAGTTTCAATAAGGTCCCCTCTCATCCTTCTAAACTCCAACGAGTACTGACCCAGCGTCCTCAAACGTCCCTCATACGACAAGTTCTTCATTCCAGGGATCGTTCTTGTGAACCTCCTCTGGACCATTTCCAAGGCCAGCATCTCCTTCCTTAGATACGGGGCCCAAATTTGCTCACAATACTCAAAATGGGGTCTGCCCAGAGCCTTGTACAGCCTCAGAAGTACATCCCTGATCTTATATTCTAGCCCTCTTGACATGAATGCTAACATTGCATTTGCTTTCTCAACTGCCAACTGAACCTGCACATTAACCTTAAAAGAATCGTGAATAAGGACTCCCAAGTCCCTTTGTGCTTCTGATTTCCTAAGCATTTCCCCATTTAGAAAATAGTCTCTGCGTAAATTCCTCCTTCCAAAGTGCATAACTTCTTACTTTTCCACATTGCATTTCATTTGCCACTTCATTGTCCACTCTCCTAGCTTGTCCAAGGTAGGTGGATTCTGCAGCCCCCTTCTGCAGCCCCCTTGCTTCCTCAATATTACCTGTCCCTCTACAAATCTTTGTATCATCTGTAAACTTAGCAACAGTGCCTTCAGTACCTTCTTCCAGATCATTAATGTATATTGTGAGAAGGTGTGGACCCAGCACAGACCCCTGAGGCACAGCACTAGTCACCGGCTGCCATACTGAAAATGGCCCCTTTATCCCCACTCTCTCCCTTCTGCCAGTCAGCCAATCCTCCATCCATGCCAGGATCTTACCCTGGGCTTTTAACTTATTTAAAAGTCTCCTGTGGGACACCTTGTCAAAGGCCTTCTGGAAATCTAAATAAATCACGTCCACTGGTTCTCCTTTATCTAACTTCCTTGTTACCTCCTCAAAGAACTCTAACAGATTTGTCAGACACGACCTCCCTTTGACAAAGCCGCGCTGACTCAGTCCTATTTTACCATGCACTTCCAAGTACTTTGCGATCTAATCTTTAATAACAGACTCTGAAATCTTACCAATGACCGAAGTCAGGCTAACCAGCCTATAATTTCCCGTCATCTGCCTCCCTCCCTTCTTAAACAGGGGTGTTACATTAGCCACTTTCCAGTCCTCTGGAACCCTTCCTGCCTCCAGTGATTCCTGAAAGATCATCACCAATGCCTCCACAATTTCCTCAGCTCTTTCTTTTCGGACACTGGGGCGTGGTCCATCCGGTCCAGGTGACTTATCCACTTTCAGACCTTTCAGTTTCCCCCAGAACCTTCTCCTTAGTAATGGTCACTGCACTCACCTCTGCCCCCTGATACTCCTCGAGCTCTGACATCCCACTGGTGTCTTCCACCATGAAGACTGATGCAAAGTAACTATTCAGTTTGTCTGCCATTTCTTTGTTTCCTATTATTACTTCTCCAGCCACATTTTCCAGTGGTCCAATGTCTATTTTTGCCTCTTTCTTACCTTTTATATATTGAAAAAAACTCTTTGTATCTTCCTTTATATTACTAGCTAGCTTGCACTCATACTTCATCTTCTCTCCTCTTATTGCTTTTTTAGTTGTCCTCTGCTCACTTTTAAAGGTTTCCCAATCCTCTGGTTTCCCACTAATTCTCACCATTTTGTATGCTTTCTCTTTAGCTTTTATGCTGTCCTTGACTTCCCTCGTCAGCCATGAATGCCCTGCCCTCCTCCTTGGGATGAATTTCTGTTGTGCCTCCCGAATAACCCCACAAAACTCCTGCCATTGTTGTTCTACTGTCTTCCCGACTAGGCTCCTTTTCCAATCAACTCTGGCCAACTCCTCCCTCATGTCTTTGTAGTTATCCGTATTTAATTATAACACCGTTATATCTGATTTCAGCTTCTCCCTCTCAAACAGCAGCCTAACTTCTGTCATATTGCGAATGACCTCTGGCCTTTTTATGAAACATGCTGGGCAGGATTCTCCGTTGCCCAACGCCAAAAGCGGAGAATGACCCTCGACGCCAGAATCGCAGCAGGCCCCGGTTTGATGCCGGGACGCAATACCCCAGCCCCTCCAAATCGGCATCATCGAGACACGCAACACGCGCTGTACGCGCAGTCACATCCCTGTTTGAATGTCATTATCAGTGGGGGGGTGGCCGGGAGATGGGCTATGGGTCAGGGTGGATGGGTACATGGTCCAGCACAACCGGTGTCATCTTTTCCGGTGTGATCGGTGTATATGAGGAGGGTGTGGACACACGCGCGACTGCAGCTTGTCAGCCCTGCGCATGTCAAGCACAGACCCGGCGATACTCCCACCATTTTATGCGCGTTCCGCAGGTATTTCACGTGGCGCCGGTGCTAGCCCCGCACCGTTAGCGGAATCGGCGCGGGTGTGGTGCCATTTTTTTCATTGTGACACGGATCTTCCTTTGGCGTCAGCACTTAAACACAGGAATGGTGAATCCAGCCCGCTGTCTATTCTGGGAGGCCTGGTGCAGGATTTTCCGATTGCCAACACCAAAATCACGTTTGGCCATTGGCTGGAGAATCCCTTTTTACACTGAAACCAGGGCCGATGCCGTTTTCTGGATGCTCCGCCCCCCTCACAAACGAGGTACTCAAGGCGTACGCTGCATGCCGTTGGGATGGCCTCAGAACCTCACCTGAGGCCCTCCCCCGATGCTCCGCTCCCGATGGGCCAAATTCCTGATGGTGTGGGACACATGTCCTCTCAACTTTTGTCAACCTGGTATGGCGGCTGCGGACTGTGTCCAGAACCGCCAAAGTCAGAAGGGAGCTGTTCCACTGGCGGGGGGGTGCTAGAGCGGGGGCTGGAGGGACTGGTGGGGTGGGGTCCGTGGGTTGCGAGGGGGGTTACAGGGTGGCAATATTTGGCAGGCCGGGTCTGCGTACGGCCGGCACCGTGCGCATGCGCAGCCATGGACCCGGTCGTTTCTTTGTCCGTATCGGCAGGTAAAGCCTACGTGGCACAGCTGCTAGCCCCTCAGTGAGCAGAGCATCAGTGCAGGGGTGGCGCTGAACTTTTGGTCGTAAGACCAGACGCATCCTCCAGACCCCGTAGTGGGGCAGGCATGTATCACAGCCCCTGATGTGCCTTCACCCTCCCCACCAAATTTGAGAAAACCATGTCCAAACGGGTCTGAAGGCAACGATTCATTAGCAATTCCGCCGGTGTGACTCTTGGACAGCAGGCGGGGTTCAACTTGTAAGCCAAGAGAAAGTGGGCCAGCCTCCGGCGTAATGGGCAGTCTGATTGCTTCTTCATGGAACTCTTAAAAGTTTTCACAGCTCTCTCTGCCAACCTGTTTGATGTGGGGTGATAGGCGACAGTTTTGATATGGGGGATTCCATGTATCTGGACAAAATGCAGAAACACCTTTCCAATGAAAGGAGTGTCATTGTCAGACACTATGGTTTTGGGGATGCCGTGGGAGGCAAATATCCGGTGCATGGCTTCTACCGCGACCGCTGAAGTCGTCACTCCCATCTCTCAAACGGACATCCATTTTGAATGCGCATCTACCAAGACGAGGAACATTCTGCCCAAAAATGGACCTTCAAACTTGCACTATGGTCCATGGCTGACACGGCCATCCCCATGGGTGGTGATTGGCTGTGGGCGGCAACAACTCCTGTTTCTGCCAAAATTTGCACTAACATACTACGTTTTCAATGTCTTTATCTATTCCTGGCCACCAAATATAAATGTGAGCTCCCATCTTTATTTTCATATGGCCCAGATGGGTACTGTGCATTTCTTGTAAGAGGGGCTCCTTCACCTTTTGATGTAGGGCCAAATGGACTGATCTCGCCCTAAAAAATGTTGGTGTTGAATCCAGATCAACATAAATCTTGGATTTTATGTCCTTTATTCGGTCCAACCCGTCTGGAACATATCCTTGAAAGATGTTGTGGAAAACACTGCTTGAAATTTTGAAGATCTCCATCTACTTTAACTTAATTTGCTGCAGCCAGTTCATTCTCATTGGACATGGTCTGTGCTCCTCTATGATGATCCAGGGCAGCTGGGCTTCTTGTTCCCTGCAAGACATTGGCATACTGGTAGTCCCCAGAATTTTCAGTGTGTCCCTTGTGTAGGATCATCTGGCCACCTGGCCATCTGTGATGGCCACCTGGCCATCGAATTGCTCAAATTCAAGGACTGAACCTCCTCTCGATTATATTCGAATATCTGCTCACCCACAACTGTGGCCGACGGCCCGATGTCAACCTCCATTCTCAGGGGTCTTCCATTTACCTGCGGGACTATCTTGATTGGGGCTGTTTTAGTCACATGGATGGCGTTCACTTGGTACATGTCACTCTCCTCATCAGAAATCCTCTCCACTTGGTTCACCGGCATCATGATTTGCTGTGATAATTTTCTTTTTAGTTGGCGCCTCTCTGCCTGGCACGATAACGTTTCTGGATATGGCCCTTGCAATTGCAATGAAAAAAAAACAATCCGTAATAATGGCATGCTTCCCGGGGGTGCCCCCCCCCCCCCCCCCCCCCCCCCCCCAACCCCGTCCCACATTGGTGGAATTCTTCATCTCTTTTCCCGGGCCGCTGACCACGATCCTGTCCGGACAGCTGGTTTACTTCACCGTTCTGGCACCCTCTGAAGCTCCGCTGTGCCCTTGTGGGTGCATTCGGTCACATTCAAGCCATCTTGATCGCTTTGTCTCATGTAATCGTCGTCTCAGCTGGGATTTCTTTTTGTATGTTTAGGTTGTTAATTCCGCACACTAAATGGTTGTGCAGCATATCGCAGAGCGCAGTACCAAACTCACGGTACCTGGCCATTTGGCAGAGCTTGGCTACGAAGGAGGAGATGGGCTCTTCTAGGTGTAAAAAAATAGCAGAGCTGTTTGATGTACTGGCTCCAGTCTTCAGTCCCCTGATCAAACGGGTTGAACTTCCCAATCATTGGCATTTTCAGTTATTAAATTTTTTTTTACAATTAAGGGGCAATTTAGCATGGCACCTAACCTGTACATCTTTGGGATCGAACCTGGGACCTCAGCGCCATGAGGCAGCGGTGCTAACCACTGTGCCACCGCATTGCCCTGATAACTAACATTTTCATTCACTATTGTGATGCTGCTGCCATCAATGTTTCCTGATTTTCCGTTTGTTTTAGAGGCTTCTTCGTTCGCACACTCGAATCTTGAAGTCCTGAGGTCTAGCAATCGATCGTTGCAAATGTGTTGGTTCGAGACAATACAGTGGAGACTTCCAGTAAGATCAAGGTATTTATTAACACCAGGCAAAGGCAACTATGTACAGGCATAGAGCAACAATACTTAGGTCTTAACTCTATGGCTCCCGGGTCAACACTTTCTCCCCATTGGTCGGGGTTCGCACGCTCCAGTGTGATAGACCCTGAGCTGGTCACATGGATCACAAAGGCTAACCCCTTTCAGGAGCCGTGCTACCACAAGGACAAAACAATCCAAACATAGAAAACACCGGGGGGTGTTGTTGGTAGATGGTGCGTGTAGGATTGGGTAGTTGGGATGTTCATAGATTTGTGTGCTCCTCCAACACCTTGACTTTATCTCTGCGCAATCCCAAAGAAGTGTTTTGTGTTCTGGGGCCTTTACCGTTTTGGTCGGACACAAGCCAGGGGCTTCCCAGAGGTGGTGAGGATGTTTGACCTCTTCAGGGATGTTTTGTGGACATCCATAAAGCATTTACCGTGTCATCCTGGGAGCCTCCTGCCATGACTGACTTCCCAGTTGCTTCGGGAGTTTGGAGTCAGAAACACAAACAACTTTTCCCACCCAGCAGGGCAGGACATGAGTGATTAGCACCTGGATGCTGGAAAAGTTAGTTTGTCTACACTTGTTACACATTTTCATACCCTACACCCCTTAAGGACTCCATTCCATTCTCCCAGTTTCTCCATCTCCAGCATATGTGGATGAATGTATCCAGGATAGTTTTCTGGAACAATATGTAATGGAACCGACGAGAGAGCAAGCTATCCTAGATCTGGTCCTGTGTAATGAGGCAGGAATAATTAATGACCTCATCGTTAGGGATCCTCTTGGGAGGAATGATCACAGCATGGTTGAATTTAGTATACAGATGGAGAGTGTGATGTTAGAATCCAATACCAGGGTCCTATTCTTGAACAAAGGGGTCTACGATAGAATGAGGAAGGACCTCGCTAAAGTAGACTGGAAACAAATATTTTATGGTAGGACAGTTGAGGAGCAGTGGAGTACTTTCAAAGAAATCTTTCATAGTGCTCAACAAAAGTATATTCCAGTGAGAAGGAAGAATTGTAAGAAAAGAGATAATCTACCATGGGTGTCTAAGGAGATACATGAGGCTGTCAAATTGAAAGAGAAGGCTTACAAAGTGGCCAAGATCAGCGGGAAACTAGAAGATTGGGAAAACTTTAAAGGTCAGCAGAAAGCCACGAAAAGAGCCATAAAGAAAAGTAAGATAGAACACGAAAAAAAACTGCCACAGAATATAAGGACAGATAGCAAAAGTTTTTATAATTATATAAAACTGAAAAGAGTGGCTAAAGTAAACATTGGTCCGTTAGAGGATGAGAGTGGTCATTTAGTTATGGGATATGATGAAATGGCGGAGGCATTGAACAAATATTTTGTATCGGTCTTCACAGTGGAGGACACTAATAACATGCCAGCAATTGACTGAGAGAAGGAGGTAGGTGAGGACCTAGAAACCATTACTATCACGAAAGAGCAAGTGTTGGGCAAGCTAATGGAGCTCAGGATAGATAAGTCTCCTGGCCCTGATGGAATGCATCCCAGGGTACTGAAAGATATGGCTGGAGTAATAGCAGATGCACTGGCGGTAATTTTCCAAAATTCGCTGAACACTGGGGCAGTCCCAGAGGATTGGAAAACAGCAAATGTGACGCCACTGTTTAAAAAGGGAAGTAGACAAAAGATGGGGAATTATAGACCGGTTAGCTTAACCTCTGTCATGGGGAAGATGCTTGAGTCTATTATCAAGAAAGAGATAGGAGGGCACCTCGATAGAAATTGTCCCATTGAACGGATGCAGCATGATTCATGAAGGGCAGGTCATGCTTGACGAATCTCTTGGAATTCTATGAAGACATTTCGAGCAAGGTAGACAAAGGGGACCCAGTGGATGTGGTGTACCTAGATTTCCCAAAAGGCCTTTGACAAGGTACTGCACAAGATGCTGCTGCATAAGATAAGGATGCATGGTGTTAAGGGTAGAGTACTAGCATGGATAGAGAATTAGTTGTCTAACAGGAAACAAAGAGTGGGAATAAATGAGTGCTATTCTGGCTGGCAATCAGTGATGAGTGGTGTGCCTCAGGGATCGGTGTTGGGACCACAATTATTTACAATTTATATAGCCGATTTGGAGTTGGGAACTACGTGTAAGGTATCCAAGTTTGCAGATGGCACGAAGGTGTGTGGCAGAGCAAAGTGTACTGAGGACTGTAAAACCTTACAGAGGAACATTGACACATTGAGTGAGTGGGCAAAGGTTTGGCAGATGGAGTATAATGTCAATAAATGTGAAGTCGTGCATTTTGGTAGGAGTAACGATAGAACGGATTATTACTTAAATGGTAAAAAGCTGCAGCATGCTGCTATGCAGAGGGACCTGGGTGGACTTCTGCATGAGTCACAGAAGGTTGGTCTGCAGGTGCAACAAGTAATTAGGAAGGCAAATGGAATTTTGTCCTTCGTTGCGAAGGGGATTGAGTTTAAAAGTAGAGAGGTAATGTTGCAGTTGTACAAGGTGCTGGTGAGGCCACACCTGGAGTACTGTGTGTAGTTTTGGTCTCCACACTTGAGAAAGGATGTGCTAGCACTAGAGGGGGTGCAGAGGAGGTTCACTAGGCTGATTCCGGAGTTGAGGGGGTTATCGTATGAGGAGAGGCTGAGTAGATTGGGATTATATTCACTGGAATTCAGAAGGTTGAGGGGGGACCTAATAGAAACATATAAAATTTTGAAGGGAATGGATAAGATAGAAGTAGAAAGGATGTTTCCACTGGTAGGTGAAAGTAGGACAAGAGGGCATAGCCTCAAGCTTAGGGGGAGCAGATTTAGGACTGAATCAAGGAGGAACTTCTTCACTTAGAGGTTGGTTAAAGTATGGAATCCCCTACCGAAAGGAGTAGTAGACGCTACTTCATTGAATATATTTAAAGATAGGGTAGATGTTTTTTTGAAAAATAAAGGAATTACGGGATATGGAGAGAATGCGGGTAAGTGGTTCTGAGACCACGAAAAGATCAGCCATGATCTTATAGAATGGCGGAGCAGGCTCGAAGGGCCGGACGGTCTACTTCTGCTCCTAGTTCTTATGTTCTTATGTTCTTATGTGTTTTGATGATGCCACCTTCAATGTGGATTCCCCCCAATGTGGTTGACAGGGTCTTCAACTGTACCCACCACATTGCCCGTGCTTCTGCCCCACCCCTTCCCCCTCTCCCAGAACCCACGACAGGCTTCCCCATGTCCTCACATTCCACCCCACTGGCCTCCATTTTCATCAGCGTATCCTTACCAATGTCTGCCACCTCCAGTATAACGCCACCACATCTCCCCCTCACTTTCCCTTTCAGCATTCCCAAGGGAGTGTTCCCTCTAGCCAGGATAGAATTGGAATGATTGAGTCTGGAGGCAACAAAAGCATGGATAAAGGAATTCTGCTTCACTTTGGTTCTGAACAGCACATCAATGAGAATGTGATCTGAAATCATAAAACTGCTTTTGCAAAGAAGAAATAATGGGCGGGAACTTTCTGAGATGCCAGCGATCCCACTGCCAAGACCAAGAGTGGACTTTTCTTCAGTGGATGACAGGACCTGGGGACACATTTTACTGATGACAGCCAATTAAGTGACTGCCACCAGGCCTTGTTTCATCTTTGAGTTTGGGGTTGAGATGGGGTTTGGCTGTTACCCTAAGAATGCTACCACAGATGGGTGGCACAGTGGTTAGTACTTCTGCCTCACAGCACGAGGGACATGGGTTCTATTCCAACCTTGGGTGATTGTCTGTGTGTAGCTTGTACATTCTCCCCGGGGCTTCCTCTGGGTGCTCCGGTTTCCTCCCACAGCCCAAAGATGTGCATGTTGGGTGGACTGGCCATGCTAAATTGCCCCTCAGTGTCCAAAACCTAATGGGGTTTTGGGGGAGTGGGCCTTGACCCTTTTTCAGAGGGTCGGTGCAGGTTCAATGGGCCAAATGGCCTCCTTCTGCACTATAGGAATTCTAATGATTCTCTTTCTTCTGTGATTCTATGACTGTTATTCTCAAAAAGCATTCTTGTTTATTTACGGACCCCTGTATATCACAGTACTCTTACACAAGGTTCGACAACTGCTTCCCACTAGATCTATCTCTTAGTCATGTGACATTGCATCATAGTTACATCATTAGTTGCGTCAGTATCAGGTGCTCCTGATGTTAACCCTTTACAATGCACACTCTTTACAGCGAGTCTTTATCCCAACTATATACATACTCATACATCTCTCCCCAGAATGGCAGTCTGCACAGAGTAAATCTTTTTGGCGCCAATCTCTCTGATCTGATCCTGATTTAATTTCAAGGTTGAGGAACTGCACTCTGTCATCATTCAATAGCAGTGTTTCATTGGTTTCCTTCCCAATGATTTCAAGGCTCTTTGGTTCCTTCTGATATTTCCCTGCCCCATCTCAATTCTACAAGATCTCGGTTGTGGATCTCTTTCTATAACACTACTTTCTTTCTGTTGATCTCGGAACCACGCTCTCTCCCCGGGCTGCAGCACTTTCAAGTCTCGTGCTCTCGACCTGAATTTGAAATTAGGAGCTTCACTGTCTCTTTGTTGCTCCTCAAATTTCATAAATCTCTCATGATTATCTGAGCTAATGTTAGGCTGTAGTGTTTGTTGTCAAGATGGAAGCTGTGTTCACAGCCATCTCCCCATCTATTGACCAAAGTCAGTGCTGCCCACTTGTTCGATACCCCATACATCATGTTGAAACCTCGGGCGCAATTCTCCGCTCCCCACGCCGGGTGGGAGAATCGCGGGAGGGCCGGACGACTCATGACACGCCGCCCTGGCACCCCCCGTGACTCTCCCACCCCCCGCTCGCAGAATCGCCACTCGCTGTTTTTCATGGCGACCGGTGATTCTCCGGTCCGGATGGGCCGAGCGGCCTGACGTTCCCGACCTGTTCACGCCGGCGGCAACCACACCTGGTCGCTGCCGTCGTGAACATGGCGCCAAATCTTCATTTGTGGCTTGTGGGGCGGAGAGGGGAGTCAGCATCACGGCCGTGCTCGGGAGGGGACTGGCCCGCGATCGGTGCCCACCGATCGTCGGGCCGGCGTCTCCAAGCAATGCACTCTTTCCCCTCCGCCGCCCCGCAAGATCAAGCCTCCACGTCTTGCGGGGCAGCGGAGGGGAATACGGCAACCGTGCATGCGCGGGTTGGAGCCGGCAGCCGTCGTGACGTCAGCCACGCATGCGCGGGTCGGAGCCGGCCAACCTGCGCATGCGCGGCTGACGTCACTTAGGCACCGCCGTCGCGTCATTCTCGGCGTGCCGCCTTGACGCAAGCATCAAGGCCCGGCAGCCGAGATTTACGGAGCACCGCTCCTAGCCCCTTGGGGGGGGGGGGTGAATAGGGTGCGAGGAGCGGCCTCCGAGGCCGTCGTGAAACTCGGCCCAGTTCACGACGGCCTTCCCGATGCCACGCGGGAGCGGAGAATTCCGCCCCTCATCCCTCCAGCACTGGAGCATATTCGGCAATCCGAAAATCGGCATGTCCACATTAACTCTTACAAACTTTTACAGGTGCACCATTGAAAGCATCCATTCTGGCTGCATCGCAGCCTGGTATGGCAACTGCTCGGCCCAGGACCACAAGAAACTTCAGAGAGTCGTGAACACAGCACAGTCCATCACACAAACCTGCCTCCCGTCTATTGACTCCATCTACACCCATCGCTGCCTGGGGAAAGCGGGCAGTATAATCAAAGACCCCTCCCAAATGGCTTACTCTCTCTTCCAACTTCTTCCATCGGGCAGGAGATACAGAAGTCTGAGAACATGCACAAACAGACTCAAAAACAGCTCCTTTTCCGCTGTTACCAGACTCCTAAATGACCCTCTTATGGATGCCGGTGCTGAGGTAGTTACATTGTGTACCTTGTGTTGCCCTATTATGTATTTTCTTTTATTCCCTTTTCTTCCCATGTACTTAATGATCTGTTGAGCTGCTCGCAGAAAAATACTTTTCACTGTACCTCGGTACACGTGACAATAAACAAATCCAATCCAATCCAATACTGGGAGCAGCGTGTACCCGATACAAGATGCACTGCAACAAATCACCAAGGCTCCTTTCGCAGCACCTTCCAAATCCATGAGCTCTATCACCTGGTGGGACAAGGGCAGTTGATGCATGGGAACACTACCAGCTGCAGGTTCCTCGTCAAGCCACACACCACCCAAAGTGGTGCTGGATTACTGCTCTTTGGCTGCCCTTGAATAACAGGGACAGCAGTGGTTCAAGAAGACACCTCACCACAACCTGCCCAAGGGCAATTAGGAATGGGCAATAAATGCTGGCCTTGCCACTGATGCTCACAGCCCATGAACAGATTTAAGAGCTTTTTGATAGAAAATTATTTTCGCCACTTCACAATTACTGTTACCTGAAAAGCAGAGGCTTAAATTCAGTAGCATACAATCATCATAGAATCCCTACAGTGCAGAAGGAGGCCATTCGGCCCATTGAGTCTGCACTGATCCTCTGTAAGAGCACCCGATATCGACCCACTTCCCCCACCCTACCTCCATAACCCTGTATCCCCATCTAACCTTTTGGACATGAAGGGGCAATTTAGCATGGCCAATCCACCTAACCTGCATATCCTTGCATGTAGCAAAGCAAAGCAGACACATTATTAGCTTTTGTTATTTATCAAAACCATGCAAATATTTGAGTTTGTTACACACTTTAACCATATCGACATTTTAGCAGACTTGAATAGGCCACCATATTCAAGTTCTCATCCAGCTAATTTTCACACATGTCAAACTCCTACAACATTGGCACAGAAGGCAACAAAATTAATGTTCTCTGAAGCTCATGTGGTAAAATTTGATTACAACATGTGAAGAACCGATTAACAATTGAAGAATTCCAAACTATCCAATATTAACAGTCTATTGTCGTAGAGAAGAAAGTACCACCTGAAACTTTGATGGTGCTTTTTAAAAATTGCTTAACAACGAACTCAGGCAACTTTGTTTGAAAGGCAGTGGTAAAAGTTCATTACACCACTTTTACTAGAGATCTACATGTCGTTGATCTGCATGTGCTTAAAACTGGAGCTGTGAGTTTTGAGTTTGCGGCTGCAGGAACACATCTCAAATGTGTCATGCGGCTCATTATTTACCTACCTCAAGGATCCTTTTATTAATGTTTAATTGTCAGCTTCAGTTGTTCAATGCACAAAGTGGCAAATCTCGTCCATTTTGCAGTTAATGAGTTTCAAATATGTTGTTATTATGACAAGGTCTTTGTTTAAAACTGAAGATCCAGTTTGAAGTTATGGTCGTGCAAAATCAACAGAGGCTAATAGCAGTGTGTGTGTGGACTCTTTGATGATGTTTGCGCATCAGTTGGGTTTTTAAATCAACAGTTGATATATTACTAATGTTTATCAACAGACTAAATCAAATGTTACCAAAGTGACAAAATGATTTATCTGCAAGCTATAATCAAAGACTTTAAGATAAACTTAATTTTTTACGCTGAATAAAATATTGTGACTCATGTAATTGGTATTTCCTTAACTTACGGAGAATAGCAAAGTATAAAAATAAAGCCTGCCACCATTGTTATTCTATTCCTTTCTCATTAGTATTCGTTAAGATCCACATTCGTGACCATGTTTCCTTTCCCAGCATCTGGCCATAGCCATGTGGATTTCAGACAAAGATTCAAATCTATTCATGGTCACCATTATCTCTGAGATATTCAGTCCTCCTCTTGACACCTCATGCTTTCAGAGGAAAGAGTGCTGATTGTTTGGCAGGTTGATTCTGATTAGTTAAGGCATTGCTATGCTTTCTACCAAGAATCACACTCTTGACTCACTCTTTAGTGACAGTAAATGTTCTGGCCCTACATCCATTCCACATCATTCTCCCTCTCATTTATTTTAGATAGCAATCACAAGTTGATGGATACCAGCGCAAGCGACCAAAGCTTTCTCTCCTTCACTTTCCTTATCTCAGTTATTGCTGCATTTTCATAATCCACTTCTGAGAACTCCGACCCCTTCTGCTCTTAAACAATCTATCCTCAAGGGAGACCTTACTTTTGTATTGCTCCAAAATCGAGACATGCTGTTGAAGCTCCTTGTTTTGCACTCGACAGGACAGATGAAAGAATGACAAATTTTAAATGGAGCAACAATATGTATATTGCATGAGGAAAGGTTCAATCAATATATGATTATCAGTCAGCCTTACAATGTGGCTTTTTTATGCTTGCTAGAAGCTACACATATTCATACTCAGGGACCTGCCCTCTGAAGACAAAAGGAAAATGCATTGTACCTTGTTTAAATTAAACAAAGTGTGGGGGGGGGGAGGGTAATAGATCGGCAGTGCCTTCTCCATGCCAATACCTTAATTAATCAGATGTCAGCCTGCCAACCAATCAGCACTCTTTCCTCATGCAGCATAAATTGTTGCTTCCTTTGAAATTTGATATTCTTGTGTCTGTCTTCATGAGACAAAGAACGCTGCCAGCGTGTCTCTTTTTGTCTCTTTTTGTCAGCAATACTCAAGTTCTGTACTACCTAATGTGACCTTTCTTTCATTGCCCGAACACCTCACCTCAATGAATTCCAGCCTCAACATGGCCCTGACCTCGAGCGCCTCACTCTGCAACCAGCAGACTCCCGAATCAGACTAAAATGCTTGCTGACATTTTAGCTTTCAGATCTGATGAAGGGTTTATGTAAAACAACTACAACCAGAGTACTGCTGAACTGCACCCTGGGTGGGGGCCTCCCCCTGGAATGGACATTTAAGACAAATGATATCTGTGGAATTCACACTTGCTATTGTTTGAGGATTTACCCAAAGAACAAGTCCAGACTCCAGGAGTAGCATATTACGTGACTCTGCCGGGTATGTTTTCAGCAGGGGGAAGGAGGTGGGCATATAAAATAGAATGGGTGCCCGCCCTGCCATAATCCCATTCACCCTCTAGGTTTACCCCCATAATCCGGTTGGAATGGACAAAGAAATAAGCAGCTCACCCTCCATATTTAAATAAATAATCGAGAGTCAATTGAGCTTGTTAACAAGCCAATTGACCCTGATAATATGCTGACAATGCCACAAAATGGTTGCCATTGGCAGTCAGGCAAGGGTGGGCAGGCTACTTTTTAAAAACATGTTTTCAAAGGGTGGGAAGGAAGGGATGGTACAATGTTTAAGGGTGTCCTTTTTTAAATTAGGAGGCTAGCCTCTGAAGACAGTACCCTTGTATGTTCCTATTCACCTGCTCTATTAAACACACCACCCTCATCCCCATGCACGCTCCTTGCACTATCTGAACTGTCCAAACCCTCCCTTCCCAAGACCCCAAATTTACTTTGTTCTGGATCCATGGGCCGTCTTCTTGGTCCTGTTGCAGTCCCGGCAGTGTCCACTAGTGCGCTCTTGGAGTTGCTGGAGCTGATGGAGTTACCGGCCAATCAGTTTAGCTGGCATGTCCCAAGGGCGGACATCTTCCCCAGTGAGGGGCAGAAGTCCCACACTGCACCTATTTAGCCTACCATGGTTCGTTATGGCTGCAAGGTGAGTTGGCATGCAATGGGTCAGCTCCACACCAACTTTCACTTTGGGGGGAGTGGGAAATCCATCCAGTGCCCAAAACATTCTTCCACATGTCTCTGAGTTGGAACTATAATAATGAGGTTTAGACAGAAACTAATTCATCCTGAGTAGGTTTGAAAAACTCATCCATTACCCCCATTATAGAATCCCTATAGTGCAGAAGGAGGCATTTGTCCCATCGAGACTGCACCGACCCTCTGAAAGAGCACCTCACTTCCCACCACCACCCCTCCCCCCTTCCCCTCCCCATTTAGACTTTTGGGTTGAATGCATGAATAAGTAACCCTTATTTAAGCCCACAGCAGCTTTCTGGTGTTATTTCTAATTTGACCACACAATATGGGGAAGTGGTGGTGTGGTGGATTTGTCACTTGGCTGGTAACCCAGAGACCTCGGGCCATGCTCTCGGAACTCAGGTTCGAATCCCACCACAGCAGCTGGTGAAATTTGAATTCAATAAAATTCGGAGTTTAAAAAGACTAATGATGACCATGAAACCACTATTGATTGTTGTGAAAACTCATCTGGTTCATTAATGTCCTTTAGAGAAGAAAATCTGCCATCCTTACCTGGTCTGGCCTACGTGTGACTCCAGATCTACTGAAATGTGGCTGACTCTTCAAAAGTGCCATTGATAATGGTCCAGAAAGTTGATCAGTTCAAAGGCAATTAGGAATGGGCAGTAAATACTGACTCAGCCAGTGATACACAAATCTCATGAATGAATTAAATAAACATATCTTCCTCTCCAAAACCGTACCGATCATTGATAATAAGGGAAGGAAATTGAGCCTTTAGGTTTGTCTCTCCTTTATCTCCGCTCCTCTGTGTTGTGCGTCTTCACAACAATGGATTATCCTTATGGATCCACAGCACAACCTCCAAGAGTTTACTGAACTCAGGTCTAAATTGTCATGCTAGTCTATGGGAGCAACTTTCTGCTTTGCCCCTATGGCTAAATTAGTAGCATTCTAGTCCCTTTATGGCTGGCCCTGTGTAGAAATAAAAGGGCATCATTATACACAGTAACATACTTCTATAAACATGCAAGCTGGCATGAAATAAAGCCAAGTTCCACAAACTAAGCAAACCTATTCTTAAAGGAGGTAGGGTATGTTTCTTTCCAGCTATTATTACACCAGCATCATTCTTCCTAAAGCCGATAATTTGAAGTTGTTTTGACTTGTGATTAAGTCTAAAGACTTATCTTCTTTGGTTCGAAAGCCAGGAACTCTGGTTCCTGTCAAACCTTGGGCCTCTTGCATATGTGCCAGCCAGGAAATAGCCGCACGTACGCAGTTCAGTTTTTTTTACATTCTTCAAGCTAAGAACTGGCCCTAAGAACATGCCTGCACAGAGAAGAGAGAGAGAAATGGTGCAAAAAGGGAGGTCAGATGACATGATATGGAGTGCCAATGAAGTATCTTAAGGAGCAGGACACAGGAACGAGGCAGGGAGAAGGTCCAAAAGCAGGGAAAACAGGGAGAGATCCCAAAAGTTGGTCCCAGGTAAGGGATTAAGGCAGGGGACAGGAATAGTCTGTTAAATCATGTTGAAAGAAAGGGGCAGCAAAATGTATTCTGAAGTAAAGAAAGAACTGTGGGGAGCTGACGTTAAGCTAAGGAGACATGAGTGAAGCCCTGAAGGTCTGAGAAGACAGCCCAAGTTTGGTGACTCCATGCTGCAGGTCATTGGAACAAAATAACTCCTTTGAAACAGTATTATTCTACTTGGCACAGCCAAGACCTGGAATTGAGGTTGGAAGGTGAAGTGTGCTTGAAGATCCAGGGAAAGGGGATCTTGCAAGGCGAGAGTGAAACCCTGTGAAGTGGATCATCATGCTAGCGACGTTTGGAGAGAATTCCAAGTCAAGATCTTCAAATACAGAGATTGGAAATCCTCATGAGAAAGAACAAGATTCAGTGATATTGGTTGGCACACAAAGTGACGAAGGTTTGGGTGAGTTCTTGAAAAATCCATGGAATCGGGTTTTGTCCCATCTGTTATCTATTGTGTAGTGTGGTTGGTCCAATTATTGGTCACCTGATTTGTACCTCAGATTTACCCTGAATATTAAAGTATATGATAGATTTTATAAATAATTTTATCTTACTGAACCAGGAGAGTAAAGTTTATTTTTGTTCTCCTGGCATCTAGTCACCTTGGCATTGCCAGCCTGGCAGTGCCAGGGTGCCCAGGTGGCTCTGTCAGGGTACCAGGCTGGCAGCGCCAGGGTGCCCAGGTGCCAGGTTGACATTGCGAGGGGTCAGGCCCGGGGGGGCCTTGCCAATTAGAGGGGGGGGTGAGGAAGGGTTCCCAGGGGCCTTGCCAAAGTTTGGGCAAGAGGGGGTCAATTAAGAATGGGGGGAGATCGGGGCTCCCCGATCTGCGAACAGCCGTTCAGCTCGCCAGCAGGAAATCGCTCTAACCACGGCCTCGGCAGAGAAACTCCCCGAGGCCAAATAAAATGGTAAACTCCTGTTGAATAGAAGGGTGAATCTGAGTGCTGAGCCACTGAGAAACGCCCCGCTAAGCGTGCCTGACAGCGGACTTAGTTTTGTGTACACTGAATCGCACCTTTAGTCTTTTGGCTCTATTCACTTAGTAAACATCTCAAATGTTATCTACTTTAAACCTAACTGGATCCTGCCCCCCCACCTTTCCGACCCCCCCCCCCCCCCCCCCCACCCCCGCCACCCCCCACCCTCAGCCCCATATTCTCACTACGTCCCTATGTCCTGGGATCTGGCCAAGGATCATAGCAGAATTCGAGATAATTTATATTTTGTGACCCTGAATTAAGCGGAGCAGATACAACAATGCGAACCATTCACATAACACTCTTAAAATATTCACTTATGAATTGATGTAACAGAACATTAACACAATCACTGTAAATCTCACATAAAACGAAACATGTGGTATTCTGAAATATTGACCTGGAGTTGTAGTTGTAATGAAGCAGTCAGTGGGCGGGATTCTCTAAAAATGTGGCTATGTCCCGACGATGGTGGAAAACCGACGCCAACGACTCCGGCATCAACGACCCCGAAAGTGAGGAATTCTCACATTTCTAGGGAGCTAGGTTGCTACCGGAGTCGTACCAACAGCTCCAGCCGGCGCCGAAGGGTTGGCGTGAGTTCGTGCATGCGCGGAACGGCCGGCGTATTTCCGCGTATGCGCGGAACGGCCGGCGTATTTCCGCGTATGCGCAGAACGGCAGGCGTATTTCCACACATGCGCAGGGGTCCCCTTCTCTGCGCCGGGACCCTGTAGTGCTCTGCCATATTTCCGGAGAAAAGAAGGCCCCCCATGGAACCATCCTGCCCGCAGATCGGTAGGCCCCGATCACGGGTCAGGCCACCGTGGGCTCCCTCTCCCACCAGTGTCGAATCCCCCCCCCCCCCCCCCAGGACCACCCCTGCACTAGGGCAGCATGGTGATGCAATGGGTTAGCATTGCTGCCTCACGCCGCCGAGGTCCCAGGTTCAATCCCGGCTCTGGGTCACTGTCCGTGTGGAGTTTGCACATTCTTCCCGTGCAAAGGGGATGTCAAAGAGTCATCGGAGTCGAAACGTTAGCTCTTTTCTCTCCCTACAGATGCTGCCAGACTTGCTGAGATTTTCCAGTATTTTCTCTTTCATTTCAGATTCCAGCATCCGCAGTAATTTACTTTTATCACCGTGTTTGCATGGGTTTTGCCCCCACAACCCAAATATGTGCAGGCTAGTTGGATTAACCACGCTAAATTGCCCCTTAATTGGAATAAAATGAATTGGGTTGCCCCCACACACTTATCTTCCTGGTCCCGCCGTGTGTGAGGTGAGTAATTCACGCCTGCGGGACTGGGCAAAACTTTACGGCCACTCGGCCCATCGGGGCCCGGAGAATCGCCAGAGGGGCCGCTGTCAACGGCCCCTGACCGGCGTGGCGGGAATCCCGCCAGCCCATGAAAAACGGCGCTGGAGAATAGGGCAGCCGTGTCGGGCAGCGGAGCGGGATTCGCGCCTTCCCCCGGCGATTCTCCAACACTGGTCGGAGAATCCCGGCCAGTGTTCCTCTCATTGCTCTGAAAAAATTTCAGCAACTCTGGCATCACACATGTGAAGTTAAGAACATAAATTGAGAATTGCTTCCACTGAATTCCCGCTTCTCCACAGGATGAGCTATTGAAGTCCTGACAGATGTAAATCAATTAGAAATTACTGAATTGGCATGAACCTCATTCTTTATATTATTATTTGAATTGTAAAAGACATGGAAACATTTGTCAAATGAAGTGTAAGTTAGTTTTTAACAGTGACTTAAATTGCAATTATTTCTGAACAACCTCTCTGACCCTAAAATGTGAATGTTATATTTGTAGATGTCAATTTCCTCCTTTCCAAAAAAAAATCCCTCAACTTTTAAATGATAAGAAACATTTTTTAAAATTGTGTTTATGATATTTTAAACCCAGTCCTTGAAAACCTGTAAAATTATGGAAAGTGAATGATTGAACTTGTTCGTTACTTCCAAATTTTCTGTCTATGAGAATCCTTTGACCTGATTGGCTGCCCAATACACTTGGTGACATCACAGTTGCTGGACACCAGAAATCCCCTCCAGCTCCCTCATAATTCACATGAGGAAAGAGGAAATCCATGCCATTAGAATCTACTGGATCTTTATGGCAGCTTTTGTCACTGTTGATTCACCACTGACTAAATTGTACACATTTATCTGAATGACTATTTAGAGATCCATTCCTATCCCTTTTTAATGAGCTGATAAATTATGCTGCAGTTTTTTCTGGAGTTCAAAATCCCTGTTGTCACTTGCCTGATGACATACAAATGTTGGGGAAATGGAACATAAAAGGCCTCCCAAGAGATATGTTACAGCTGCCTGAAATTTCCTTTACCCACAGCAGAAGATTTGTAATTAAACCAAGCAGGGCAGAGATATTGATATACTGCGATAAGGGTCGGAAGTGGTGTTGTGGTATTATCATCATTGGAACAGTAATCCAGAGACCCAGGTTGTGGGGACCCCCGTTCGAATCCCACCCCATGGCGGATGGTGCAATTTGAATTCAATGAAGATCTGGAATTTAAAGTCTAATGGTGACCACAAAACCACTGTTGATTGCTGTAAAATAACCCACCTGGTTCGCTGATATCCCTTTTGGAAAGGAAATCTGCCATCCTTACTTGGTCCTTACCATGTCACTCCAGACGCACAGCGATGAGGTGGCCACTGAACTACCCGTCTGAAATGGCCGAACGAGACACTCAGTTCAAAGGCAATTAGGGACGAGCAACAAATGTTGGCCCAGCCAGTGACACCCTCATCCCATGAAAGAATAAAACAAAATACAATCAAAACTACTGACGTACACATTTTATGTACCATTTTACATGCCATTGTAAACAGGTGTGAGGATTCCCAATCCGCCAGTGTTCATTTCTGCTGTGTGCAGTTCTGGAATCCACATAATTGGAATACAATGGAAAGGGTGCAGAGGAGATTTACCAGGAACCAAAAAAAAAAATGACGTAAAATCTCGGCCGGTCTCGCAGCATCTGTAAGGAGAGAAAATATCTTTTTGAGTTCTCTTTTGGTTTCAGATTCCAGCATCCACAGTAATTTGCTTTTATCCAGGGTTTACCAGGGTGTCGCCTGGGCTGGAGAGTTTTAACTATGGAGAGAGATCAGATAGGCTGGGGTTGTTTTGCTTGGAGCAGAGGAGACTGAGGGGGGACATGATTGTGATGTATAAAATTATGAGGGGCATTGATAGAGTAGTCAGGGAGAACCTTTTCCCCTTGGTGGAAGGCATAGATTTAAAGTGAGGGGCAGGAGGTTTTGAGGGGACATGAGGAAAAACCTTTTCAGCCAGAGGGTGGTGGGAGTCTGGAAATCACTGCCTGAAAGGCAAAAAGCCTTCAAACCTTTAAGAAGTATTTTAATGTGCACTTGCGATGCCAAGGCATACAAGACCATGGGTTCAGTGCTGAAAATTGGGAGTAGAATAGTTAGGTGGTTGTTTTTGACCAGTGCAGATGCAATGGGCCAAAGGGCCTTTCTGTACTGTAGATCTCTATGGCTCTATGACACACTGTAATCACCGGAGAATAATCCACACCTATAGAAGTGCAGACTGTAAACAATGTAGATCTCGATGACTCTAATGCTATGTTTCAGCATTCTTTCCCTCTCTACCTCCAGTGAACAATGATAAGGTGAGAGGAATAGGTCCTTTTCCTTTGCAATGTATTTATTATACCTCCTATTATACCTTATTCTTTTTCACTCTCATAGAGATGTAACAGGAGTCACAGCGATCCTGAATGGTGGCGACAACAAATGATGCTGCCATTGGCCATTGAAGCTGAAACAAACTTGGTGGGATGGGGAGGGGAGCGGTAGGACAAAAGGAAGGCTGAGGAGGATGAAGCAGGTATTTGTATATGGGCGTGATCTACTGACCTCGTCACGCCTAACTTGATGACCCGACAAGGCAGGTGAATCTCAGGAGAGGCCTTACGCGGAATTCGTGATTCCTGAGCCATGTGGCAAGATTCATCTGAACCTCACGAGATGTCACGATTTGGATCTGGCCTGCGCTGGGCGAGATCCAGATTAACATATTTAAATGATCCGTACGGCTCATTTAAATACACCTGCGCCAGATTCTCCTGGCGCCAAGGAACTAATGACCTCCCTAGTGAGGTCTTGACTGGGTGCCATTTAGTACTGGTGAACCAAAAACATCCAACTTAACGACACCTGAGGATTTCCCAGGCCATTGGAGACCTCTGGGTGGTCAGGGACGGGGTAGAATGGCCTCCTGACTCTCCCTCTGGCACCGAGACAGCTTGCACTGCCAGCCTGACATCTTGGCACTGTCACCCTGGCTGTGCCAGGGTGCCCAGGTGGCATTGCCCAGACTCATGCCTGAGGGGGACCATGCCCATAAAATGGAGAATGAAGGTGTGTTTGAACGAGTGAGGGGGTTATGAAGGGCACTTGTAAAGGTTGTGCGAGTGCAGGGTGAGGGTCCTGAAAATGGGGATGTGGAGGCCAGTAAATGGGGGCACCTCAGCGGGGTGTCCTCACTTTGGGGTGTGTAGGGTAATGCCCATGTGTGCAGGGGGTGACATTGCCTGTGGGTGGAGGTTCTACGGAACCTTCAAACTCACCTAGAAATTGGGGCACCCTTTCAAAATGGTGCCCAATTACATTGTTAAAATAATTTCGAAGTGTGGGCTTGACTGGGGAGAAGCTCCTCAACGTCCAAAACAATTACTAAGATTTCGATTCTGGCCACCTCTCGCCAGAATCGAAACGTGCCGCAGCCTGATCTTTTGGCCAGAGCTCCTCGGTACAGGAAATGAGGTTAAGTAGGGCCTCGTGGTGGGGAGGTCGGGGGGGGGGGGGGTGTTCGGTTCCCCACTAGTGCACTAATAAAGTTCCGGGAGTGACCCCAATGCCCAGAACGGACTCTTTTTTTTTGTCAGATTGCACCCCAAGTGTGGTTGAATAGCGGGTGTGCATCTCACCCAATGAGCTGATGAGAAAAACCCCACTAAACTTGTCCAAAACGATACTTAGAAATTTTGTGGTTGAATCATAGAATCATAGAAGTTACAGTGCAGAAGGAGGCCATTCGGCCCATCGAGCCTGCACCGGCTCTTGGAAAGAGCACCCTCCCCAAGCCCACACCTCCACCCTATCCCCATAACCCAGTATCCCACTGAACACTAAGTGCAATTCTGGACACTAAGGGCAATTTAGCATGGCCAATCCACCTAACCTGCACATCTTTGGACTGTGGGAGGAAACTGGAGCACCCGGAGGAAACCCACGCACACGTGGGAAGAACGTGCAGACTCCGTAGAGACTGTGACCCAAGCTGGGAATAGAACCCTGGACTCTGGTGCTGTGAAGCAATTGTGCTAACCACTATGCTACCGTGCTGCCCGTAATCGCGTCCTGTATATCTGTGCAATTGGCATGCAAATAATTTTCCATAAAATTGTTCAGATTTTATTCTTTTTTTTTTATTTTTTTCTTTTTTTTTTTTTTTTTGTTCAGATTTTATTCTTGTTGGTGAAACGTATTTGAAATCTGAAACGGATGCATACCAAGACTTGATCAAAAATAAAAAGCCAACACAAAAGAGCACAGTTATTTACCTTTATTTATTATGCTGGTTTCCCTGCCATGATCCGCCAGTAGTGGACTTCCCGATGTGGTGGAGAATCCAGCATCGGCCAATGATTCAGGCCCCGCTGGCAGTGAGGTTAGTGCCCGAGAAGGCTGGCTGCCCGGCTGGGCACCAGATTCCCAAGCCCGTGTGAATCTCCAGTCCTCTGGGCCGGGATTAACTTGGGCGAGAATTATTGCAGGTATTTCCCAGTGTGGCCCTGGCGTGGTGGTCCTATGGTGGACCAAGGGGGTAACTCTTTTAGGACCACATCAAAGGCAGTAAAGTGCTTTATTAACACTTCACTGCATTAGCTTCACTGCAGGTGACTTCAAATTCAGTCAAGCGTGAAGGGAAATGAGATTGAACAATCCAGGCAGCTGACTGTGTGTAAGCTGTCAATCACAGCCTGGTAAAAATCAATTTGACATTGATATGAATGAAAGCCTTGCAGATCAAAGATCTGAGCGGGTGTAAACTCAGCTGATGCGGTTTTCCTTTTCTAGGAATTTATAGGTGCTGTCTTCTCTTCCTGAGCCAGCAGCTATATTGCACAGATGAGTTTTAAAGCAATGATTTATTTCATTATTTCTGTCTGGACTGCTCTCTAGCTTCTCGGCATGGGTCTCTATAATTGGGAGCTTTCAGACAGGGGTCTTTCTTATCGGGGGCTTTCAGGAATTGGGTCTCTCTTATTGGGAGGTCTCTTGTGGAGGTCTCTCTTATGAGGGGGTCTCTTGCGTGGGTCTCTCTTATGAGGGGTCTCTCTTGTAGGGGGTCTCCAATTGGAGTCTTTGTAATGCGAGTCTCTGGCAGGGGGTCGGTCAAGGGAGGGGGGGTCATGTCACCCTCATACCGTGGGGTGGGGTGAGCCAGAAAATCCCGTGATTGAGGGGGGAGGCAGAATTGCCTTGGTTGACAGTGGGACGGTGGTTGACGTCTAGCCGCTGGGCTTCGCTATTGGGCCGCCCACTCGAAATAGCGGCCTAAAAGCTAGGTTCCCGAGGAAATCACTCGCAATCCTTGCCACGCATAAATTTGCATGACAAGGGATGGTAGATACCCTCTAGATTCCGGCTCCCAGTGCAAGTGCAAATCAGAGGCAACTCATCTCCAGCTGGAGAACACAAGTTAAAATCCACTAAATGGCACATTTAGTGAGGTGAACATCCCATTATTCAACAGCCCTTTGTCGTTTTGTTCTGGTCTCGGGGGAATTCTCTTCGCCGAGGTCGCACTTAGAGGGATTTCCTGCTCGTGAGCGAAAGGCTCCTCGCTGATCAGAATGCCATTTTGACCGGCTGTCCCGATCTTCGCCCTCCCCCTTCAGGCCACCCCTACTCCATGTTTGTGACTCTCCCCTCACCCCCAACCTTCGGGAGACCCTTGTGTACCACCCCTCATCCCTCAACCTGACAAGGGCCTTTCCCCAGGCCCGATCACTGGGAATGTCAACCTGGGCATACTGGCAGTGCCAGGGTGCCAGGTTGGCAGTGCCAAAATGCCCAGGTGCCAGGGGAACTGCCAGAATGCCACCCTACCCTGTCTCCAATGGCCTGAGAGATGCCCCCCCCCCCAATGGGAGACCCCCCTCCCCTCCGAGGTGCCATTATGACTGATCTATATTTATATGGACCAGTACAAGACAGTGCCCTGCCCCTGCTGAGATCGCCTAGGCATAGTCGGTGAGCACCGGGCGCTGGGTGAATCCTGAAATGCATATTCAAATGTGCCCAATGGTCAATTTAAATATGCAGATCTGGGTCTTGCCCACTGAGAACAAAATCCAGATCGCGAGGTCTCTCGTGAGATTCAACAGCTTAATCCCAATACCAAATCGGGCGTGACGAGGCCACTGAATCTTGCTCATAGTCTCCCGAATAGAGAATTCCAGCCATTGTCTGTCCTTACTTGCTGTTGAGAAAGTGGCAATGTGTACTTTTCTCAGTGAACCATGCTATTAAAGTCACCACCCATTAGGCCTCAAATTCTCAAACTGCCGTAGTGGGATTCGATCTCCTGATTTGTGGCTTTTTAGTCTGCACCTGGGCATGACAATGACTAAACCAATGACGACACCACTCCACACAATCCAGACAAAAACGTGATTGAAAAAATAACGACTGAGAAATCTTAAAGTGGGGGAAACATCGCAAGCCAACAGGTTTAGTCACAGAATTCCCGAGTTCTTAATGTGCTGCCGCCAGTGATGGAATGGAGCAAAGCTGCAAAAGGCCACAATTGGAGGAGTGGAAGTTGAGTGGGTCATTTCTAAATGTGATACATGACAGCACCATGAAATAGCAGGCAATAGACTAGACGTGAGAGAAAGCATCACATAGGGCACAGTGAATACAGGGGAATCATTTCAAGACGGCAATCTCATTGAATGATACAACACACGTTAAAAATGATAAAAGCGAGAGCTTAAGTGGTTTACACCATTCCTCTAAACCCTAAAATGAGATTGTTATCTTGAAATCATTCACTGTTCCATTTATTTCTCATCCGCTGCTGAGTTCCTGGTGTGATTTTATTTGAGGTTTGAGCACACATACAGATGACCACTGAACTCCGTATACTTGTTGCCATTGAAAGCAATGCTGGAAGATTAATGGATGAAAATGTACATGAGGAAAGGACCCACGATTAAGTGCAACACGTACTGCAGCCAATTTCTACCTTCACATGGGAGCATCAAAAATCGGCAAATCAAGTACAGCTAAAAATGCTAAAGCTCCCTCTATACTGTCTTAATGCCGGAGGAACATACCCAACTACATCAACGTGGCTATTTTTACATTTGTGAAAACAGCTATTGTCAGGTCATTCTAACTGAGATTGCCAAATGTGTACATAGCAGGAGTAAGTGAAATGCAAATATGGCTCAGTGATCATCTTCTTACTTTGAGTTCAAAGGCTCTGTGAGTTCAACTCTCACTCCCAATACATGAGCACATACTGTCACATATGCTGTTTTTCAACTGTGATATTAAATTGAGGGCCTGTCACATGGCTGTAAAAGATCACATGCCACTATTTAAGATATCCTGGTCAACATTAATGCCTCAACTGATCAAAATAAGGACATATCAGGGTCAGGATTCGCGCAGCATGGGGAACTCCACTACCAGCAAATAGCAGTGGAGAATCCAGTGTCGGGCAGAAAAGTTGTCGATCTTGTTCCGATACTCTGGGCACTACTGGCATCGGGATCAAGGTTTGTGCCCCACATCGGCGGGAGAATGCAAATGGTTAATTAAGACACATTTACATTTGATTTCTTGACCAGGCACTATGGGCAGCATTCTCTGCTTGCTGACGCCGATTGGACGGAGAATCCCTCTTTACGGCCAAACCGGGGGCGGTGCCTGTTTTTTGATGCTCCGCCCCCTCCAAAACAGCAGGAGTACGCCGCACGGCGTTGGAATGGCCTCAGGGCGTTCCCTGAAGGCCCTCCCCCGATGCTCCGCCCCCGATGGGCCAAGTTCCCGACAGCACGCAACACGTGTGCTCGCAGTTTTCGTGAACTGGCATGGCAGCTGCGGACTATGTTCAGTGCCGCCACAGTTGGGGGGAGCCATCCCTCTGGCCGGGGGGGGGGGGGGAGGGGGGGGGATCAGCGAGGGCTGGGGGGACTGGTGGGGGGGTGGCCTGAGAGTGGCAAGGGGATGCCCAGGTGGGCGCTATGTGGCAGGTCATGTCCTCCCAAAGCGGGCACCATGTTGTATGGCTCAACCACTGCAGATCGTTACTGTGCGCATGCCCGACCACAGACCCGGCAATTATCCAGCCTTTTATTTCGTGAAGGCCTTGTGTTTTATATGGCACGGCTGCTAGCCCCTCACCAGTCAGAGGGTCGGTGCTGGGGTCTCGCCCATTTTTTCATCGTAAAACTAGACACTTCCTCTGTACATAAACTCAAAATCAGAGCATCCAGCCCCATATTCTTCTGGCCCTTGTGATCCTCCATCCTCTGGGCTGCGAAGCACGTGGCGAGAATTGGTGCTGGTCCTGACAAGTATGCTCCTGATGCAATGGACCTCGCGGTGGGACAAGGGGTTAACTCTTTAAGTGAGTTGCCTCCAAAGTCCAGAGGAAGGCCTCCCCAACCCAAAATGCAAGACCTGCCCACCCCACAATACACCCCCACCGCTACCCCCCCCCCCCCACCAGAGACCCCCTAATTGAAGAGAACCCCACCGGAGACCACCCCCCCCCCCCCAGAAGAGAATCCCTTGTCTGAAAGCCCTCAGAAGAGAGACTCCTGCCTTGAAGCCCACCAGAGGAGACACTGCTGACAGGAAGCGCCCCAGAAGAGAGATCCCTGTCTGAAAGGTAGAGAGCCAACCAGACAGAGGCTGTGAAAAAAAATCACAGCTATCAAACTCACCTGTGCAATACACCTGCTGGCTCAGGCAGAGGGAGCAGCACCAGTCAATTCCTGGAAAGAGAAAACCAGTCAGTTGGGTTTAAAGCCCTTCCAATATTTGATCTACAAGCCTTTCATACATTCCTATGTCAAATTGATCTTACTAAGCTGTGATTAACAGCTTCTACACACACCCCATTGTAAGTAATATTCCATTCATCTCCCTCCATGGGTGAATTTTTTTGAAGTAGTCAGCTGTGAAACTAAAAGCAATGCTTATAAACATTTAACTATGATTGAAGAACTCAAAGATCACATCAAAGAGAGTTAAGTGCTTTCTGTTAGTTTCACCTCTGTAACCTCTCCTCTCTAGCTTTCTCCTCTCTAATTTTCTCCTCCCTGGCCCAAAAGGATTAGTTCTCAACAAATGCCTCAGCTTTATGCTATTAAGTTCCTCTACTGTCCCGCATCACTTGTTTGAATTTTGGGCTCAGCATGACGTTGAATTCTTCAATCATCACCTTCAATCTGTGAATTTATAAATATACAAATTAGGAGCAGGAGTGGGGCATTCAGCCCCTTGAGCCTGCTCTGCCATTCAATAAGATCATTGTTGATCTGATTGTGGCCTCAATTCCACCTTCCTGTCCAGCCTCAATATTTTTTGATTCCCTTGTTAGTCAAGAAACTATCTTTTTTGTAATAAATTTAGAGTACCCAATTCATTTTTTACAATTAAGGGGGCAATTTAGCATGGCCAATCCGCCTGCACATCTTTGGGTTGTGGGGGTGAAACCCACGCAAACACGGGGAAAATGTGCAAACTCCACACGGACAGTAACCCAGAGTTGGGACCGAACCTGAGACATCGGCGCCGTGAGGCAGTAATGCTAACCACTACACCACCATGCTGCCCTCAGTCAAGAAACTATCGTAACAATATTCAATGATCCTGCCTCTACCTGTCTCTGGGCAAGAGAGTTCCAAAGACTCATGACCCTCCGAGGGAAATATGCTTTCATCGCCTTTGCTTTAAATGGGAGGTATTTTAAAACTGTACTTTGGCCTACTCCCGACAAGAGTAAAGATGCGCACAGCATCGACTCTTGCAGTATCAATTACACGCTGAAATGATTTCGCAAGATTACCTCTCATTCTGTGAAATGTTTCTTCATATCACAATGCCTTAATCCCAAGATACATTTCGGTGAACACTTTCAGAAAAAATAAGTCTCCACCACTCTGACTCTATTTAATGAAATCTCCGCTCAGACACTGTTTAATGCAGTCTCTGCTGTTGACCCATTGGCGTCCTCCCGCTGATACGGAGTGCAAACCTCGATGCCGCCGCCAGTGGAGGACCGATGCCTGATGCTGGATTATCCGTCACATCGGGACCTCTGCTATCAGTGGCGTTGCCGTAGAATCCAGCCTGGTGTCTCCACAGTTCAACACGGCGATGTCGCTGTTGCTGGTTAATCGCAATTGGAAGCATTGCCAGCTCGACTGGTTCCATGATTCACTAGAATCAAAAACTGAAAGGAAGCAGTCATCAAAGTGAGTGATGGAGAGCCCTGACAATGCCCTGACCCTCAGCCCTCTCAGGATCTGGGACATCCAGCCATGGAGATCTCCCAATGTGAATGCCTTTCCACTGAGCCTCACTCCCTGCCCTGTCACACAATAGCCAATACCCAACAGTTGACCCTCTCAACTCGATCTGAAGGAAACACTTCAACCCTTGAGAGCCTCGGCTGTCCTCCTGCACCCTCTCCAAGGGAATGAGGGCAATTGAATGCATTCAATGTACCTGCGTTCTAACCTCACGGGGACCAAAGCACCCCCCACCCCTCTTATCCCTTGAATGGGCTGACTGATGAGCGAATTCACCAAAGTGCCTTGCATTGGGGGCCACATTTGTGGCACCTGTCTGTTATGTAGACGTGAGTATGGATCTTGGAGTTCAATGTTTAGAGGCTAGAGTTCCAACTACTCTAATCAAGATGTGGAGATGCCGGCGTTGGACTGGGGTGAGCACAGTAAGAAGTCTTACAACACCAGGTTAAAGTCCAACAGGTTTGTTTCGAATAACTCGCTTTCGGAGCACTGCTCCTTCCAAAGGTGAATTCACTATTCTAATCAACATCAATGTCCAAGTAAACTAAATCAAATGAACTGATGGAAAAAAATAAAGTGTCAGTCCTTTGAAGGTAAACTGCCTGAAATAAAAAGCGAATCTTGGCTGCCAATCAGTGGCACACTCACATATTGCAATGCTGACTACATTGGCACAATTGACTCATCAGAAAAGAATCAGGGTCCTGATTGGGCAATTCTTTTCCCCTTGTGGCCGGCGAGGCACACCTGATGGGGGTGAATACAGCAATTAGCATGTCAACTTCATTCTTTGAGGACATACCCATTCCCCAGCTCTCAAGAACTGTGGATTAAATGAGCCTTCCAACTGGACCAGCCAGCCACCCATACACTCATCCCTGACAGCCTGACCTCCAGAACCAGTGACCTTGAACTTCCAGCTGTCACTCTGGAAGGTCAATCTCTCTGGAAGGTCAATCCCTCAGTGGTTATATCGTTACAAGTCCAGTGAGGAGGACACGGGAAACACTGCCTGTAAACCATAGGCCGGAGACCTTTAAACCTACAGGTTCATGGCCAGGAAGGGCTGCTAAGGCACATGAGCAAACCCACCCATTGAGATGCTGAGACTGAACCTCAACACCCCACCTGGCCCAAAGTTGAATTTATCTGGATCTCTTTGTCCTCTCCACCGTCCCCTCTGCGACTGGCAACCTGGATGTAATGGTAGCCTGACCGTTAATCTCCAATATCCCCTTCCGAGGTGAGGTCACCAGGTTCTCATTTGTATATAGCAGTTGTAAATTGCACCGGCATGACGTGTTGAATGTTCTGAAATGCCCAGTTCCGGAAAGCACATTCAAATTCATGTCCTTCTATCAGTGACATGTTTCTGCACTCTTTGAAATTGTCCTTGGAGGGAGCTAAAATGGAAATCAAAACAGATTGTGCCTTGCCAGCAGTAATTCGGAAAACTCAAACTTCACTGAAGCATTGGCTGTGACAGCAGATCATTTCACTTACCGAAGACCAGGAGAACATATCCATTGCAAGTGCACAAAAGCCATTTATTCGGATACTGTCACTCGGTTGCCTTAATTTGTGTTGACATTCTGAAACAATCGTATCATCAGCTGTCTAGCTCACCCCTGAAAGCAATATGTGCTGTTATTTCATTTTCTCTTTTTAAGAAATGCCCAAGTCGTTCCTCTGCTCAATACTTAGAACTGAGATTAAAATAAACAAGATCACTGTGAAAACATCAGGACATATTTCTTCATTCGAAGCCATTTTCCCACCTGTCCCACCAGCTGGCCTTGTTCAAGCACATTGTTGAGGAAATATGGTTTTAGCTGCAGGTTATATCTTTGGCTAATCCATTCAGCCTCATATAGAATCATATAGATTAATGTATTAATAAACACTAACAGATATAAGTACTGGATCTTTAGAAGTTAATTTCCTTGTTAGTCTTTGAGATTCTGACAATGTTTGCAAACTGCCATGCCTCACATTGTCAGTAAGTCACAAATTCTTTGATCCTGGTCCTATCAGGTAACAGATCCATTCCGAGATAATAATTTATTGCTGCGACCATGACTTCAGGCCTGTGGGGCTTTTGAAGGCAAGGCACAAAGTGATAATATTTATTTGGGATGTAGGTGAACTATGAGGAACCAAATGATTGAATGAATGATAAGACTTTCATGTAAAGAATACTCTTTGACATTTGATCACTTCATTCTAATAACAACTTGAAGACCATATGAACAACTTAGTTCCACATGTTTTATGACTTTCTCCAGACAGGAACTCTCCATTCTGACTGTGATCAAGGCCATAATAGGTCATTCGATGAGGTCTTTATTTGAATCCTCCTGATAAGAATATTTCAAGACAGGACACAACTTATTTACTGAAAGTTAGCTATCAGTCTCAGTAAACAAGTGGGATTAGAGCCAGTATCCCAAAATACACAGTTCATCAGTACCTCCATATCTGTGTAATTGGAACATAGGAGCAAGAGTAGGCCATTCCATCAGTGAATCTGCGCTGCCATTCAAACAGATCATAATGCCCCATCCTTTTGCATGCATCACTGCAGGAGTCCCTCAGGGCAGTGTCCTAGGTTCAACCATTTAAGCTCCTTCATTGCTGACCGTCCCTTCCATCCTAAAGTCAGGAATGGGGATGATTGCACAATGTTCAGCACCATTCATGACTCCTCAGATACTGGCGCTGCCCATGTCCAAATGCAGCAAGACCTGGACAATATTCAGGCTTGGACTGATAAGTGACAAGTTACATTCATGCTACACAAGTGATCATCTCCAACAAGAGATAATCTAATAATCTACCCTCGACATTCAATGGCATTACTAGCACTGAAGGCCTCACAATCAACATCTTGAATGTTACCATTGACCAGAAACTGAACTGGACCAGCCATATCAATACTGTGACAAGAACGGTTCAGAGGCTGGGAATTCTGCAGACAGTAACTTACCTCCTGTCTCCCCAAAGGCTGTCGAGCATTTATAAGGTATAAGTGAGCCTGGATGAGGGCATTGTCAACAACACTCGAGACGTTCGACACAATTCAGGACAAACCAACACCCCCACTCCCATAGAGGCCAATCAAAACCCACCTGCCTTCATCTCCCTCACATCCCACCCTGCTCCAAACCCCAACATCTGTATTGTCCTCTTTAGCCAGGTGCCTTACACACACATGCCACCAGCTACAGACCTCCACCCACCCCACACCCCACCCCCTCCGTGTAACTTGCCTCCAGTAATCCCACCATCTCCCTTATGTGTCCCCTTAGGAAAAGACGGCCCTTAACAGAAGAGAGCGAGAGAAGAATGGAGGGGCACCTGGACCTCAGGGCTCTCACCCCTACTGTACAGAAGGTGCAGGAGACGGCCAACTCTGAGGTGAAAGTCAGCATGTTTCATAGAATTTACAGTGCAGAAGGAGGCCATTCGGCCCATCGAGTCTGCACCGGCTCCTGGAAAGAGCATCCTACCCAAGGTTAACACCTCCACCCTATCCCCATAACCCAGCAACCCCACCCAACACTAAGGGCAATTTTGGACACTAAGGGCAATTTATCATGGCCAATCCACCTAACCCGCACATCTTTGGACTGTGGGAGGAAACCGGAGCACCCGGAGGAAACCCACGCACACACGAGGAGGATGTGCAGACTCTGCACAGACAGTGACCCAAGCCGGAATCGAACCTGGGACCCTGGAGCTGTGAAGCAATTGTGCTATCCACAATGCTACCGTGCTGCCCAATGTGAGTGAGTTCCCATTGCAAAATGATGTCCCTACAGCAAGTGAGTCACCCTTCTTCGTCCAGACCACTCCTTCCCAAGATCTCACCATGTGACTTGTATTTTGTCTTGCAGGACCACCATCAGACCATGCCAGACCGTCTGGGGTACCCCGCCCCAGCCACAACCTCAGCACACCCCGGAGAACCAGTTCGGGGTCGATACCGACTTCTCGGCACTGCATTCTCCTGCACCCTTCACCATTGCAGGCTATCACCTCAGGCTTGGACTGAGCCCCTATCACCTGGGGCATTTTGAAAATGAAATGAAAATCGCTTATTGTCACGAGTAGGCTTCAAATGAAGTTACTGTGAAAAGCCCCTAGTCGCCACATTCCGGCGCCTGTTCGGGGCGTTTTACTGAAGAGGCTCCTGGGTCACCTTCTGGTGAGCACCTCACACATACTGCAGCACATCCGGTAGAGGTAAGGACTCCTTAGGGAGCGGGCGGTCAGAGGGCTGCCTGATCCTAGGAACCAACTCTAGTCTATCATGCTTATGTAAAGAATGATCCCATCACTGGTGGAGACGCATATAAAGAGCCAGGATCTACAGGAGGGGGTGTCAGCTATCTTCCCACACCTTTAAGTGCAGCTGGAGGAGTCCAACCACCTTCAGGCCAACAATGGGTGGCATCAAGGCCAACACTGAATGGGCGGTGTCTTTGGTGGAAGCATTGGGTCAAAAGGTCACAGCCATGGGACAAGATACCCAAGACTGAGGACTTCCAATGATGGGGATGTGCTGAGCAGTCGCATGTCAGGTGGTTCTCCTCCAGAATACAGTGCAATAGGCACTCGCACTAATTTAGCCCGACAATCAGGACTTATTCTACCCATAAAGAGAAAAGGAAGAGAAAAAGCAACATGCCAGCAAGTGGAAGCTCAATAGACCGCAGGGAAGTCAGAAGTGGTGGAAAAGGGCAGGAGCAATGAGCGAGTGAGTAGGCAGGTCCACGAGACGAGGGGTCCCTGGCCACCCCCGAAAGAGGGAGATCGATGACCCGAACAATGGGCCTATCCTGCCCCCCCCACCTGGAAAGGAATGGAAGACTTTCCTGACCAAGGAATTGACCGTCATGAAGGAGGAAATCAAAGTGGAGATCCAGGTGGCAGTTAAGGGGCGGTGGCAGAGGTGCTGATCACCAATCAGGCGGTGCTCAACGGAATGGGGAAGAAGTGGGAAGCTCAGGGGAAGATGATCCAGGGGCTCGAAAAGGCATCGACAGACCAGAGCTGAGGATCGTAGCTCTGGAAGCCAAGATAAAAAGTGGAGCTAGGGGGCCTGAAGGGGAAAAGTCAAAGATCAGGAGACCCAGTCGCGGCCCCAAAATATTTGAATAGTGAGCCTGCCAGAGGGGATCAAGGTCAGGGACCAGACAGACTATGCGGCCTAGATGCTGAGCAACTTGGTTGGAAAGGACAGCTTCCCCAAGCCACCAGAGATTGACAGGGCCCACAGGTCACTCTGACAGAAGCTCAAGGCTGGGGAGCAGCCAAGGGTGATAATCGGCAAACTGCACAAGTATCAGGATCGGGAGAGGATCCTGCGCTGGGCTTGGCAGACCAAAGTGAGCATTTGAGAAGGACACAGAATATGGGTGTACCAAGACATTGGGGCAGATCTGACAAAGTGCAAGGCCGAATTTAACGACGTGAAATCGGCCCTGTACAAGAACGGAAAATAATTTGGGATGTTATTCCCAGTCAGGCTCTGGGTGACATTCCAGAACAAAGAACATTATTACACCAGCCCGGCAGAGGCGGAGGGGTTCATGTAGGTGAATGGCCGAGACAAAAGGCAGACGAAGGAGCAAGGAGGAAGACGCTGGGAGAGGAAGGAGAAAGAAAAGTGATGGACTTGAACGATTTTTGCGCGGAACAGTACTGCCTCACTTTGAGCAAGAACAACAACTCCTAGGAAGGAAGGGGTGAGGGCAGCGAAGCGTCGGAAAGAATGAAGAAGAGACAGAGGGGACCACAATCGATCGGGCATAAGGAGGGGGAAAGGCCAGCCCTGGAAGGGGGTGCCACCATATTAGCAGGGAAAAGCTAGCACCTGGAGGTATGAAAGCAAGGGAGCCGCGGCGCTTTGCCCAGCATCTGGCTGGGGGGGGGGGGGGGAACCACAGGGCTGGGAAGGGGAAAGTAGGGGGTGAATGGGGGGGGGGAGACACGGAAGGAGCATAATGATAAGAAAGGGAAGGGTTTTCGATTGGCTTCAGCAGGTCATGTTCCGGTTGAAGGAACAAGATGGGACTGTAAACAGCCACTTTGGAGGGGCTCAGCCGCATTACGTACACACAGTTGGTGACCATGTCCGATGCCCCCTGGACAAAAGGAAACCCTGGAGCGCTGGGGCCCGACCCCATGGTGAGAATGGCGACCGTGGCCTTTTGGACGGCCCCCTAACAAAGGGAAATCCCGGAGTGCAGGTAAGTATGGTTAATCCCACAGGAGCGGGGGGATACAAATCCCTCATCAGGACTGTCACCTGGAATGTCAGGGGTCTTAACAGCTCAGTGAAAAGATCCAGAGTCTTCGCCCATCTGAAAAGTTTGAAAGCCGATATAGTCTTCCTCCAAGAGGCGCACCTGAGGGAGAAGGACTGGGTGGGACAGACCTACCATTCCTGCTCAGGGACGAGAGTTAGAGCAGTAGCTATTCTGATAAGCAAGCTGATGGCATTTACAGCGACAAAGACAGTTACGGACCAAAGGGGACAGTACGTCATGGTCAGCGATGTCCTGGATGGGACACCAGTCGTCCTGGTGAACGTGTACGTGCCCAACTGGGACAACACTGATTTTATAAAGAAGACCATGATGGAAATCCCTGACATAGATACCCACTGACTGATCATGGGGTGGGACTTTAACTGTGTACAGGACCCATTGACAGACCAACCAAACCCCAGAAGGGGAAAAGGGAAGGCATGTCTAGGGAACTGGGAACTAGGAAAGATTATGGAAAAGATGGGGGCAGTGGACCCAGGGCGGTTCCTGCACTCTGGTGAGAAGGAATTTTCGTTCTTCTCACCAGTACATAAGGTTTACACACATTGACTTCTTTGCAATGGGGAAAATCGGTGCTTCCAGAAATAGTCAGGGTGGAAGAAGTGATGGAGACCATGCCGATGCCTCCCGCAGAAGACGTGCTGGAACACCTGAGCACTTCTGAATCCTCCCATCTGACACTGGCATATCTGATGGGCAGTGGGCAGAACAAGGTGGGACATCATTACCCATACGGTAGATAGATTGGCCACGCTAAATTGCACCATAATTGGAAAATAAAACTGGGTACTCTAACTTCTAAAAAATATTGGCACGGGTGCAGCACATAGGGCACAACAATTGTGCAGTTCTCCATGTTGGTAAGGGGCCTCCGGACAGGCATCATCAGCCAAAGCCTCTGCAGGAAATCCTTATCACCCAGGAGCAAACCCCACAACCGAGGGAGAGCCGCAACTGTGCCGGGAACAGATGGGTGCACCAAGTCGTAGGCATCATGCACGCTGCCCAGGAATCGGGCCCAGATGTTCATTTGGGAACATACAGGGAGTGGAACCCCTTCCTATTGATGAAGGCCAACCCCTGATGAACTGGTGCTCGTAGGGGGACATGTATTCCATCTGTCATCCCCTGGACCTTGGGGCATGCCAACGGTCACAGTGAATCCTGTTGCCCGGGCACCCTTGTGTGCCTAGTGCAGACTGATGTTTATATAGTCTGCTGCCCGAGCACATGGGGCAACACTCACAGCCCGGATATACCTGTGCACGGATGTCTGGAATATCCCAGACAGGTCCTCACCCAGTCCCAGGCAAGACCCAGAGGCAAATAGGTTCAAGACAACCATCACCTTGATGACCACCTGGAGCGGCTATTCTCCTTCAAACCCCTTTGGTGCCAGGTGTTCCATCAACTGGCACAGATGCTGCACGGTACCCCTGGTCCTCGAAGTCTTCAGCTGCACATGCGGTCTGGCTTCTCCTCAAAGGACAGGCGCTGACGGTATACACGTGGCCTGATGCGGCGTCTCCTTCACAGCTCCTCCTCGGCCTTTTGGACGGCCAGCTCTCCAGCTTCACCGACTGGCCCCTGCCCTTCTGGGACAGGCTCCTTTTGTGCCGGGTCCTCCCCGAGCAGGCGCTGTGCCTGCAGCCTCTGTGCATCCGCAACGGCGGCTGGGGCCAGGTGGATAGCAAGCATTCCTGGCTGCACTCCAAAATTCATTCTCTGCAAGTGGGATAAGAGAAGACATGTTAGCAAGATTTTTTTTTGTGTGTATTTTCCTGAGATCTTTGTTCTTTGACTGCACTAGCGAGTTATTACTGCCAGATTTGTAAGTAAAATAATTTTAAAACGTTATTTATAAGAACAAAGAACAAAGAAAAGTACAGCCAGGAACAGGCCCTTCGGCCCTCCAAGCCTGCGCCGACCCTGCTGCCCGTCGAAACTACAATCTTCTACACTTCCTAGGTCCATATCCCTCTATTCCCATCCTATTCATGTATTTGTCAAGGTGCCCCTTAAACGTCACTATCGTCCCTGCTTCCACCACCCCTCCGGCAGCGAGTTCCAGCCACCCACTACCCTCTGTGTAAAAAACTTGCCTCGTTCATCTCCACTAAACCTTGCCCCTCGCACCTTAAACCTATGCCCCCGAGTAATTGACCCCTCTACCCTGGGAAAAAGTCTCTGACTATCCACTCTGTCTATGCCCCTCATAATTTTGGAGACCTCTATCAGGTCGCCCCTCAATCTCCGTTGTTCCAATGAGAACAAACCGAGTTTGTTCAATCTCTCCTCATAGCTAATGCCCTCCATACCAGGCAACATCCTGGTAAATCTCTTCTGCACCCTCTCTAAAGCGTCCACATCCTTCTGGTAGTGTGGCGACCAGAATTTAACACTATACTCCAAGTGTGACCTAACTAAGGTTCTATACAGCTGCAACATGACTTGCCAATTTTTATACTCAATGCCCCGGCCAATGAAGGCAAGCATGCCGTATGCCTTCTTGACTACCTTCTCCACCTGTGTTGCCCCTTTCAGTGACCTGTGGACCTGTACACCAAGATCTCTCTGATTGTCAATACTCTTGAGGGTTCTACCATTCACTGTATATTCCCTACCTGTATTAGACCTTCCAAAATGCATTACCTCACATTTGTCCGGATTAAACTCCATCTGCCATCTCTCCGCCCAAGTCTCCAAACGATTTAAATCCTGCTATATCCTCTGACAGTCCTCATCGCTATTCGCAATTCCACCAACCTTTGTGTCGTCCGCAAACTTACCAATCAGACCAGTTATATTTTCCTCCAAATCATTGATATATACTACGAACAGCAAAGGTCCCAGCACTGATCCCTGCGGAACACCACTACTCACAGCCCTCCAATCAGAAAAGCACCCTTCCATTGCTACTCTCTGCCTTCTATAACCTAGCCAGTTCTGTATCCATCTTGCCAGCTCACCTCTGATCCCGTGTGACTTCACCTTTTGTACCAGCCTGCCATGAGGGACTTTGTCAAAGGCCTTACTGAAGTCCATATAGACAACATCCACTGCCCTACCTGCCTCAATCATCGTTGTGACCTCCTCGAAAAACTCTATTAAGTTAGTGAGACATGACGTTCCCTTCGGAAAATCGTGCTGCCTCTCGCTAATACGACCCCTTGATTCCAAATGGGAATAGATCCTGTCTCGAAGAATTCTCTCCAGTAATTTTCCTACCACTGACATAAGGCTCACCGATCTGTAGTTCCCTGGATTATCCTTGCTACCCTTCTTAAACAAAGGGACAACATTGGCTATTCTCCAGCTCTCCGGGATATCACCTGAAGACAGTGAAGATCCAAAGATTTCTGTCAAGGTCTCAGCAATTTCCTCTCTTGCCTCCTTCAGTATTCTGGGGTAGATCCCATCAGGCCCTGGGGACTTATCCACCTTAATATTTTTCAAGATGCCCAACACCTTGTCTTTTTGGATCGCAATGTGACCCAGGCTATCTACACACCATTCTCCAGACTCAACATCCACCAATTCCTTCTCTTTGGTGAATACTGATGCAAAGTATTCATTTAGTACCTCGCCCATTTCCGCGGGCTTCACACATAGATTCCCTCCCCTGTCCTTCAGTGGGCCAACCCTTTCCCTGGTTACCCTCTTGCTTTTTATGTACGTGTAAAACGTCTTGGGATTTTCCTTAACCCTATTTGTCAATGACTTTTTGTGACCCCTTTTAGCCCTCCTGACTCCTTGCTTAAGTTCCTTCCTACTTTCCTTTTATTCCACACAAGCTTCATTCGTTCCCAGCCTTCTAGCCCTTACAAATGCCTCCTTTTTCTTTTTGACAAGGCCTACAATATCCTACAATGAGTATTCCCTTGCCCATCCAGATCCAACAGGCTACATGGTGCCCCCTGAGTTGCATTTCAGCCTCACCCTCCACATGTCCTCCCCAATACCACCCCCACCCCTCAGCCGCTCTCCCCGATATGTTGCCTTCCACATTGCACCCCTGTCCCCAGCAGCAAGTGCTTTAAAATCAAACTCCATTATTAATTTTAAATTGCCCTGTAATTCGGCATGGGATTTAATAGCGTTCAATGGCTGGTTGATCCCTGAGCTGGACTGAAGGTTTGTGCTGTGAGAGTTCCTTTTCATGTCTGCTCTCATACATTTTTCCTATTCTGATGAGTTCTTGTAAATGTTTCAGATCCAGTGGGGATTTTATAATGTCCAAACATGTCTTGATACTGAAAGAAAATCAAGCGGCAAAACAAAACATTAAAAATGTAAAAAAGCAGATGTCAAAACTGATAAAGAACATTAAAAATTGCAAAACAGCAGAAAGCCATTGGAAAAAATTGGATTAAGATGCCTTTATCGCTTTACAAAAAGAACCGGAGAAATTCTCCACTTCGCGGCGCCGAAAAGCGAACCACGATCGGGCGGAGAATCGGGCGTGCTTCCGCTGACAAATAACAGGAGCAAGTTATTTCATTGTCCATTGTCTGCAATTCCCAGTTTAGAGATATCCACATGGCAACTGCATGACCATCTTGGGCAGCTTTCCCTCGCTATTCTCCTCAAATGTATTTGGGACTCAAGCTCTCTAAATTAACAGCGTGCAAGAAGCTTAATATCATCCAAGAACATAAAACATAGAACATACAGTAGAGAAGGAGGCCATTCGGCCCATTGAGTCTGCACCGACCCACTTTACCCCTTACTTCCACCCTATCGCCGTAACCCAATAACCCCTCCTCAACGTTTTGGTCACGAAGGGCAATTTATCATGGCCAATCCACCTAGCCTGCATGTCTTTGGACTGTGGGAGGAACCCGGAGCACCCGGAGGAAACCCACACAGACACAGGGAAAACATGCAGACTCTGCACAGTGACCCAGCAGGAATTGAACCTGGGACCCTGGCGCTGTGAAGCCACAGTGTTAATCACTTGTGCTACCGTGCTGCCCAAGATGATCTGCACCTTCCAATAGAGCTCATGTTATATGATACTGACCATAGAATTTACAGTGCAGAAGGAGGCCATTTGGCCCATAGTCTGCACCGGCTCTTGGAAAGAGCACCCTACTCAAGCCCACACCTCCACCCTATCCCCATAACCGAGTAACCCCACCTAACACTTAAGGTCAATTTGGACCCTAAGGGCAATTTAGCATGGCCAATCCACCTAACCTGCACATCTTTGGACTGTGGGAGGAACCCGGAGGAAACCCACGCACACACGGGGAGAACGTGCAGACTCCACACAGACAGTGACCCAAGCTGGGATTCGAGCCTGTGACACTAGAGCTGTGAAGCATTTGTGCTAACCACTATGCTACCGTGCTGCCCAAACATGTATGATGTTTGCAGGGGTTATGCATGTGTCTGACTAGGAGTGACTGGAAAAACTACATTAAAGAGAGAACAGCGTTGAGCTTGGAGAAAACCTGCAGCCTCACATTTGCCATCCCTACCTCTCTAATTCAAAAATAATATCAGGCTTGGAATAAAAGTGGTTGTAAAACAGGAGAGATGTAAAACAGGTTTCCAACCTGCTACCCCCCCTTATTTTACACAGTCACATAAAGTCACAATCCATCCCATTATATTTTCTCTTGATATGCAAACACTGAAATATATTGAAATCTGAGGAACAGCACACACTGATGGAAAATGTAATGAACAAGTCACCCTGTTTGATGTGTTGGGCAGGCTGGGTCAATGTGGACTGCGCTTGATGCAGTGTAGCGAGAGACAGTGCAGCGAGAGATGCAACACGATTTTATTTAACATAGATACATAGAATTTACAGTGCGGAAGGAGGCCATTCAGCCCATTGAGTCTGCACCGGCTCTTGGAAAGAGCATCCTACCCAAGGTCAACACCTCCACCCTATCCCCAAAACCCAGTACCCCACCCAACACTAAGGGCAATTTTAGACACTAAGGGCAATTTATCATGGCCAATCCACCTAACCTGCACATCTTTGGACTGTGGAAGGAAACCGGAGCACCCGGAGGAAACCCAGGCACACACGGGGAGGATGTGCAGACTCCGCACAGTGACCCAAGCCGGAATCGAACCTGGGACCATGAAGCTGTGAAGCGATTGTGCTATCCACAATGCTACCGTGCTGCCCTTTACTATTATACATGTTCAACTGTGGGTTGACACTATGCTGACTTGACTGGAGACCTGATACTAGCCAGACCAGACTTACTAGCTACCAGATGGTGTTTGAACTGGCCAGCTCACAAGCTCTGACTGTCTCAGAGGCTGGATCCCGAGAGAGCGGGAAAACTGGTGCCCTCTGGCTTTATAGTGGTCGTGTCCTGTTGGGTGATTGGCTGCTGTATTCTGTGTGCTCACTGGTCATCCTGTGTGTCAATCACTGCCTGTCTGCACTCCATCATATACATAGATGTATATTATGACACTGTTTGTCTGTAAGTGACCTAGCATTGCGCAACTAGTTAACTTATAAAGGTGAGTATGACAAGGCTTTCAAGCTGTACATTGCAGCTTAAATGTGTGCCTTTCTAGAGTATGAATATGCACGAAGAACAATGAAAAAACATGTCAGATTCAATGTGGGCTTTGCACCAGCCTGCAGTAAATTGGTCACACGTTGACAGGGAAACACGCTTTGATTATGACTTGCATATTGGTAAATTGTTCAGTCTGAACTTGCCAGCTACCTCTGAGTGCGCATATTCTTTTTTCTGGATCCCAGGTTAGGCAGGTTAGTGCACAGAGAATGAGCCCAGGCAAAAACTTCCTGCCTGGCATGCCGCAAGAAGGATGTTTCAGGATACCAAACATGGGAACTCCCCTCGCATCTCATTTATGTATTGCATTTGCATATTGCTAATTGAACACCACAGGGCTCCTGGATGGCTGTAAGTATTCCGTAACAATTACACTCCAGGGTCTCCTCTTACATTGTCATATCTAAAGGGAATTGTTCCGGACAGAGTCTGAAATGAATGCAGTCTTCACATTACCACGCTAACCTGATTGCTAATCAGATGCCGGGATCCTCCGAAATCCAGGCGTGTTAACGCCTCGTCAAAACTGGCGCCAGCGACGCCGGCGTCAATGGGCCTCCAGACCCAGTCATTCTCCCCTTCCTCGGGGGCTAGAATGGCGGTGGAGTGCTGTGCACTGCTCCAGCACCAAAAGCTGGCCCTACACGGCCGACGCGGGTCCGCGCATGCGCGTGCCACGGCCAGCCCAGGTCCGCGCATGTGCGCGCCATGGCCATCTCCCTGTCGGCCCCCAGGCAATATCGTGGAGCCCTACAGCGGCCCAGCGTGGAGGAACATAGGCCCGCCCCGGAATTAGCGCGCCCGCCAATTGGTTGCCCCCGATCGCGGGCCTGGTCACCTTGGAAGTCTCCCCCGGAGTCGGCTCCCCCGCCCCGCCCCCCCCCCCCCCCCCCCCCCCCCCCCCCCCCACCCCCCCCCCACCCCCCCACCAGGACGGCCCCCGCAGCCAGAACGCCAAGGTCCCGCCGGGTAGGACCATGTGCAAATGACGCCGGCAGGACTCGGCGGATCTCGGCGGGCACTCGGCCCGTCAAGCGCGCAGAATCGCCGTGGGGAATGCGTTCAACGGCCCCCGACTGGCGCTGCAGCAACTGCGCCAGCGCGATTGGCACCAATTCTCCGGTGACCGGAAAATCGGCAGCCCGGCATCGGAGCGATGTGGCGGGATTCACGCGTCTCCCCGCCGATTCTTTGACCCGGCACAGGCTCGCAGAATCCTGGCCAATAGCATCCACTTCATGTAGAAACATCTCTCCTTTACCAGCCATTAAACCTGGGCTTCCAATGCACAGCAGCTCCATCAGTGGTCCCCAACGCAGATTTCTGCTTCCACATTTTTTTCAGCCACTGCACACAGCCTGCATAAATGAAAAGTAGCTACAATCTGCGTCAACAATTTTTGCACCCATACATTTTAAGTGGTCAAGTATTTTAGAACTCTTTTGTTGAGCTTCCAGTACCAGACCCCACCAGAGGCTGCGATCTCTCCCTGAATAATTAATTTGCCTTGACCTGCAAACAAAGTCTCAGCAGAAACTGAGTGTTGGAGGCTCGAGAATCTGTGCTTCAGGTGCAGGAGGGGAGCTCTGAATCAGATGCACCAACTTGATCACAATGAAAACCACAGGAATTGAAGAGACTGCGGCAATAAATAAAATAAAGCACATACATCCTTGGAGATTCTGCCAGTCGTTTTTGCAGCTTCTTTCAGTCTTCCATCAAAGTTACAATTATTCAATTGGTCAAATTCTCAGTGATGGATTTGTTTCATTTGAATAACAAACCTGATGTGCAATTAACCAACAGCTCATGACACATGAAGGTCTATGTTCTATAGGCAAAAGGAAGGGCCATGTTTGTTAACACCACAATGTAATATTCTTTAATGGATACTATGAATAGCTGCATCCAAAATTCAAGAACCAATTTGCATTTCATAAATTATTAAATTTCATCCAAATCAGATTAGCCGCTCATTGTCGAAGGTACATGTTTTGATCACGTGAGATCTTGGGGACACAGGAAAGGATTCACAGCTTTGTGAAAGGCAAACTTTGAGTTTTTGATGGGATGTTCGGCCATCGTATCAAGTCTCACTCTGGGATAGAATTGGAAGTTGGCTGCATCATACAGCTTGGATAGCAATGCAACCAAATGTCAGGGCTGCTGATGCTAACATTACAGGAGGCTCATACTCACAAAATAATCAACAGCAGGATTTTGGACACCTGGCATGACTGCACACGGCAACCCAAAACCAGTCATTTGGAAAGACCTCATGTATGAAGCAGGCTGTCTGCAGTTTGGTCACAGAGGTAATATTTGGAGCGGTAACATTTTCACTGGTTCAGTGGCAGTAAACACAGAGGATAGTGAATCTGTAGAATTCTTTACCGCGGAGAGCTATAGATGATGTGTTGTTAAGAATCTTCAAGGCTGAGAGAGACAGATTTTTAATCAGTAAGGGAATCAAGGGTTATGATGATAAGGTGAGAAATTGGAGTTGAGGATTATGATTGATCAGCCATGTTCTCATTGAATGGCGTAGCAGAAGGGTTGAATGGCCCTTCAAACCAAACGGCCAAGCCCAGGACTATTGGGAACTGCCAGTTTTGGGTTTGGGAGCGACATTTAAAGGTCCCGCTAACGAGCCCCGGTTAGGGCGGGCCTCTGCCCGCTGACCACGGGAACTCGTATTCTACAAAGCCCACAGGGAGAACAAGAGTGATCCCCGTGGTCCTCCTGAGGGTTATCACAGTGCCCAAGTTGAATAGATAAATTCTGGCAACACATTCTCCTTTTGACCCCAGAATCACCCATAACAAAATTAGCCACACTCTGAACTGTGTGTGTGACCTCAGTGGCCGAATTCTCCAAATGGTATCCACCACCCAGATTCCACGGATGTAAAATTAGCTTTTCTGCGTCAATTCAACATTAAAACAAACAACGCATAATGACAGATATTGATTTATTTGAACTGGTTGTGAGGAGAGTTTGGTTAGTTTTATACGGGAATAAGGCAGTACTTTGCCTCACCTCAGGAGCTTGGAGATTTTATTTAGATCCACGGTTCACCTCAACCTATAATCATAAAAAAAATGGATCCCACAAAAGAATTTTTTAAAAAAGAACTTAACTAAAATATATATATTTTCTTGGAACATGTAATTTTTCACAAATATAGTTACACTTTTTTTTTGACATTGCTATTTCTCAGGATGTGTGTGTCACTGGCAAAGTCAGTATTTCATATCCTTTATTTACCCTCAGGAGCTGGAGGGCCAGCCACCTTCTTGAATCACTGAGAGTAAGTCTGAAGCAACTGAATGATTTTCAAGCTACCCCAGAGACAAGTTAAGGATCACCCACAGTGCTGTGAGTTTGAAGTCACGTCTCGATCAGGCTGGATAAGGAGGTGTCAACTACACGCCACAAAGTGGCTGGTTTCTTATGACAATCTGAAAGTTTCAGGGTCAGTTTTACTGATAAACTTCCTTAAACTGAATAAAAACTCTTCAAACTGCCCTGGTGGGAATTTTTAATTTCTTTCTCTGGATAATCAGTGCCAGGATTACTAGTTCGATAAAGCAACCACTGCCCTACTGTACCCACCAATACCAAGAAAAAAACATATTTGCATTTTGCGGATACTCCTAAACAGTGCAGTAAAATATTCTCATGTTTCCTCATTCGTGGACAAGTAAAGCCTTATACTCTTTAAAAGTAATGCTTTTTGCAATGTGCTATTTTCTACATTAAAAGGGACTTGATCTCATGTCACACATTTCAGGCTCACAGGGAAAGCAATTTCATCTGCCAGTGCCAAATTCAAGCCAGACACAACTTCATAAGAGTGACCCTGGTGGCTCAAGAATGAAGTTGTGCCAGGTGTTTATGTGGGCAGAAAGAAGCTAAGGTTTGAAGTTCATCTCTTCCCACCATAGATTGAACACGTGCCATCTGCAGTGGTGCAGTATACGCACACCACACCAGCCAAATAACTCCGACCATTTGGAGGCCCCATCCCTATTGACAGAGGTACATGGATGGCCTGCACATTAGTTTCAGGTATACAATCAAATGAATTATATAGCAGCAATTAGCTTGGAGAATAATGCGAAAAGTGGTTTGTCACTGAAGACATTGTGCCGACCCACCCGATCAGGGTGAGACAGAACAAAATGATCCTGAAGCTAAACTAATGTACCTGCTTTCTACACTCCAACAATTGCCCGACTTGAAAGAGTTTACTAAATGCAATACAGAATGCAGGCAAAATGTTGGGACGTGGACATCTTTTTATAGCTTTGGGCACTGAAATCCTTCCTTTTAATCACATGCCAGAATGTGTAGGGAGAAAGCATCAAGGCTGGGTTTGCGGGGAGAAACAACAGTGGACGATCAGTGCTCACTGTTAGTAAAGAGTATGTGAAAATTCTAGTGTGCGTACACATACAGTTGGACCCAACAATCAGGGAGTTGCAGTTCAAGTCGGCCTGCTCCTGCACAAGTGTCACTCTGGCAGTTACTCATCAAGGCACTCTGCATTCACAAATATGGAAGGGGTGAATTTGCATACCTTCATACTACACGTGCCAGGAAAGGTGAGGCTCGTCCTTTCAAATTTAAGCAAATTTTTAACAGCGCAATTCCTCATTTTCTTTTATTTGTTCTTGGGGTATGAGCATCGCTGGCCAGTCCCATCTCTATTTGTCTTTGTGAAGGTGGTAGTGAGTGGCCTTCTTTATCCCTGCAGTCCATTTGGTGTGGGTGCACGCACAATGTTGTTAGGAGGGGTGTTCCAGGATTTTGTTCCATGACAGTGAAGGGACAGCGATATTGTTCCAAATCAGGATATATATAGATATATAGAATTTACAGTGCAGAAGGAGGCCATTCGGCCCATCGAGTCTGCACCGGCTCCTGGAAAGAGCACCCTACCCAAGGTTAACACCTCCACCCTATCCCCATAACCTAGTAACCCCACCCAACACTAAGGGCAATTTTGGACACTAAGGGCAATTTATCATGGCCAATCCACCTAACCTGCACATCTTTGGACTGTGGGAGGAAACCGGAGCACCCGGAGGAAACCCACGCACACACGGGGAGGATGTGCAGACTCCGCACAGACAGTGACCCAAGCCGGAATCGAACCTGGGACCCTGGAGATGGTATGTGACTTGGAGGAGAACTTTACGGTGATGTTCTCTGTATCTGCTGCACTTGTCCTTCTGAGTGTTAGAGGTCACAAGTTTAAATGGTGCTGTGGAAGGAGCCTTGGTGAGTTGTTCAGTGCACCTTGTAGATGGCACACCCTGCTGCCAATCTGCACCGGTGGTGGAAGGGGTGGATGGTTAAAATGGTGGATGGGGTGTCAATCAAGTGAGATGCTTTGTCTTTGAGTGTTTATTAGAGCTGCACTCAGTGAGGCAAGTGGAGAGCATTCCCTTGCACTTGTAAATGGTGGACAGTCTTTGGAAAGCCAGGAGGAGAGTTACTCGCTACAGAATTCCCATCCTCTGACCTGCCTTATAGCCACAGCATTTATTGAGTTGGATCAGAGTTTGGTTAAGGTTGTGGTTTGTTCTAGAGCATGTCTTCAGGATGCTGGCTCGACATTGTCAGGACCCATAGCCTTTGCAGATCCAGTGTCCTCTGTAGTTTCTTGATACAACGTGGAGTGAACTGAATTGGCTGAACACTGACATCCATAATGATCAGGATCTCAGGAGAAGGCCGAGATGGATCATCCAATCCAGACTTCTAGGTGAAGATGGTTTTAAGTGCGAGGCTTCAATATTGCTCTGGTGTGCTCGGCTGTCTGACTATTGAAGACAGTTAGTTGTTTTATTGTCCACCAGCATTCACGACTGGACACGGCAGGATGACAGAGGTTTTATCTGATCCAGTGGTCACGGGACTTCTATCTCTATCCATGTTATACTGTCAATTCACTGTGAGACCGTGAGAGTGAGGGACTTTATTAACCATGAACTCGCCTGCCAGAGTCGGCTGTACAAATGAGTGCCACCCACAGGTGGCCGGCCTATATATATGGCCCCGGTGAGGGCGGAGCCACAGAGGTTCCAGTACAGTACCAGGAAGTAGCTCGTATCACCACTTCGAGGTCATAGGTCACAATAAGTCACATCATTATACAGGCAGCTCATGCATTAGGTGAATACATTCACCACAATCCATAACTTGTTGTTTCTGCTGTTTGGCATGCATGTAGTCCTGGACTGTAGCTTCACAAGATTTGCACCTTATTTTTAGCATACCCAGTGCTGCTCCTGGCATGCACTCCTACACTCCTCATTGAATCAGTGTGGCTCCCCTGGCTTTATGATAAGGGCTGGCCAAGGGATATGCCAGGGCCTGAGAGCATAGCCTTGGAGGGAGTGCAACGCATGTTTACAAAAATGATACCTGTACTACAGGGGTTAAGTTATGAGGAGGGATTACACAAATTAGGCCTGTTTTCGCTAGAATTTAGAAGGTTAAGAGGTGTTCTGATCAAAGTCTTCAAGATATTAACAGTGAAAGACAGGGTAGATGAAGATAAACTATTTCCATTGTTTGGAAATTCTAAAACTAGAGGGTATAGTCTAAAAAATTAGGGATAAGCCATTCAGGAGAGATGTTCGGAAGGACTTCTTCACTCAAAGGGTGGTCAAAGTTAGGAACTCTCACCCACAAACAGTAGTTGAAACTAAAACAGTTGTTAATTTTAAATCTGAGATTGATAGGCTTTTGTTAAACAAAATCACAACTCGGTTATGTTTACTTTAGCAATGGGCAGGGATAGGTATATGCCGCAAGGCAAGAATTATAGCTGGGGGAAAGGCAATTATGATGCTATTCGGCAAGATTTAGGATGTATAGGATGGGGAAGGAAACTGCAGGGGATGGGTACAATCGAAATGTGGAGCTTTTTCAAGGAACAGCTACTGCGTGTCCTTGATAAGTATGTACCTGTCAGGCAGGGAGGAAGTTGTCGAGCAAGGAAACTGTGGTTTACTAAGGAAGTTGAAGCACTTGTCAAGAGGAAGAGGAAGGCTTATGTTAGGATGAGACATGAAGGCTCAGTTAGGGCACTTGAGAGTTACAAGTTAGCCAGGAAGGACCAAAAGGGAGAGTCAAGAAGAACGAGGAGAGGACACGAAAAGTCGTTGGCGGATAGGATCAAGGAAAACCCTAAGGCTTTCTATAGGTATATCAGGAACAAAAGAATGACTAGAGTAAGATTAGGGCCAATCAAGATAGTAGTGGAAAGTTATGTGTGGAATCAGAGGAGATAGGGGAAGCGTTAAATGGATATTTTTCATCAGTGTTTTCACTGGAGAAAGACAATGTTGTCGAGGAGAACACTCAGGTTCAATCGACCAGGCTAGATGGAATTGAGGTTCAAAAGGAGGAGGTGTTATCAATTTTGGAAAATGTCAAAATAGATAAGTCCCCTGGGCCAGATGGGATTTATCCTAGGATTCTCTGGGAAGCCATTGAGGAGATTGCAGAGCCTTTGTCCTTGATCTTTATGTTGTCTTTGTCGACAGGAATAGTGCTGGAAGACTGGAGGATAGCAAATGTTGTCCCCTTGTTCAAGAAGGGGAGTAGAGACAACCCTGGTAATTATAGACCTGTGAGCCTTCCTTCGGTTGTGGGTAAAATGTTGGAAAAGGTTATAAGAGATAGGGTTTATAATCATCTTGAAAAGAACAAGTTGATTAGCGATACTCAACACGGTTTTGTAAAGGGTAGGTCATGCCTCACAAACCTTATTGAGTTTTTTGAGAAGGTGACCAAACAAGTGGATGATGGTAAAGCGGTTGATGTGGTGTATATGGATTTCAGTAAGGTGTTTGATAAGGTTCCCCACGGTAGGCTATTGCAGAAAATAAGGAAGTATGGGATTGAAGGTGATTTAGCGGTTTGGATCAGTAATTGGCTAGCTGAAAGAAGACAGAGGGTGGTGGTTGATGGCAAATGTTCATCCTGGAGTTCAGTTACTAGTGGTGTACCGCAAGGATCTGTTTTGGGGCCACTGCTGTTTGTCATTTTTATAAACGACCTGGAAGAGGGTGTAGAAAGATGGGTTAGTAAATTTGCAGATGACACGAAGGTCGGTGGAGTTGTGGATAGTGCTGAAGGATGTTATAGGATACAGAGGGACATAGATAAGCTGCAGAGCTGGGCTGAGAGGTGGCAGATGGAGTTTAATGCGGAAAAGTGTGAGGTGGTTCACTTTGGAAGGAGTAACAGGAATGCAGAGTACTGGGCTAATGGCAAGATTCTTGGTAGTGTAGATGAACAGAGAGATCTTGGCATCCAGGTACATAAATCCCTGAAAATTGCCACCCAGGTTAATAGGGCTGTTGAGGAGGCATATGGTGTGCTAGCCTTTATCAGTAGGGGGATTGAGTTTCAGAGCTGCAAGGTCATGCTGCAGCTGTACATAACTCTGGTGCGGCCGCTCCTGGAGTACTGCGCGCAGTTCTGGTTACCACATTATAGGAAGGATGTGGAAGCTTTGGAAAGGGTTCAGAGGAGATTTACTAGGATGTTGCCTGGTATGGAGGGAAGGTCTTACGAGGAAAGGCTCAGGGGCTTGAGGTTGTTTTCGTTAGAGAGGAGAAGGCTGAGAGGTGACTTAATAGAGACATATAAGATAGTCAGAGGGTTAGATAGGGTGGACAGTGAGAGTCTTTTTCATTGGATGGTGATGACCAACACGAGGGGACATAGCTTTAAATTGAGGGGTGGTAGATATAGGACAGATGTCAGAGGCAGTTTCTTTACTCAGAGAGTAGTAGGGGTGTGGAACGCCCTGCCTGCAACAGTAGTAGACTCGCCAACTTTAAGGGCATTTAAGTGGTCACTGGATAGACATATGGATGAAAATGGAATAGTGTAGGTCAGATAGGCTTCAGATGGTTTCACAGGTCGACGCAACATCGAGGGCCGAAGGGCCCGTACTGCACTGTAATGTTCTATGTTCTATGTTCTATGTTCTAAAGGCATTAAGGGATATGGGCCAAAGGCAGGGACATGGAGTTCGGCTACAGATCAGCCATTATCTCATTACATGGCGGGACAGGCTCGAGGGGCATTTCCTGTTCCTATTATGGATTGTGGTTGAGTATAATTCTGCCAATGCTGAGGGTCCACAGTCCCTCACGGATGCCCAGTTTTGACATACAGGATCAGTTTATCACAGTGGTAATGCCATACAATATGATGAAGGGTGAAGACAGGACTTTGTCTCCGCAAGGAATGTGCATGGTCACTCCTACCAATATTGCCATTGCCGTGGATCGCCTTCTGCAACAGGTATATCGGTCAGGGCAAGGTTTTCTTACCAAATGCCACAGGCACAGTCTGGCAAATATATCCTTCAGGATTTGACCATCTTGTTTGAGAGTGGTGCTACGAAACTAGTATTGGTGATGGACATTGGAATCCTTCATCCAGAGTAAGTTATGTGCCCCTACATCCCACACTGCTTCTTCCTGGTAACATTCAACATGGAGGAGCACCACTTCATCAGCTAAGGGGGCGCAATAGATGGTAATCAGTAGGCCAGTTTCCTTTGTCCATATTTGTCCTGATGCCATGAGAATTCACAGGGTGTGGAATTAATGTTGAGGTCTCCCAGGACCACTCTCTTCCAATGATATACCACTCTGCCACCACCTCTGATGGGTTTGTCCTGTCAGTGGGACAGGACATATCAAGGAATGGTGATGGGCGAGTCTGGCACTTTGGCTAAAAATATGATTCCAAGAGTAAGATTTTGTAACGCTGTTGTTTGAAATGCTTGTGGGATCGTTCCCCAATTTTGGCACAAGTGTCAGGATGTTGGTGAGAACATCTTATGCAGGATTGCATCAAGTACCTTATTACTTACAAGTAATACAAGTAAGTAATAAGGCTGGTTTAGCTCAGTGGGCTAGGCAGCTGGTTTGTGATGCAGAAAAAGGCCAGCAGCAAGTGTTCAATTCTCGTACCAGCTGAGAATTCAGAAATCTCTCTGTGTACCCGAACAGGCGCCGGAATGTGGTGACTAGGGGCTTTTCACAGTAACGTCATTGCAGTGTTAATGTAAGCCTATTTGTGACAATAGAGATTATTTATTTATTTATAAATAGCTATTTTAGCACTGAAAATTCACTTTTACCAATGTGGAGCCTTGTTCTTTCAGATTGAATTATTGTTGGAGATATTTTTTTAAATGTTACTTTATCTTTCTGGCTCTTTTCACTTCTCCTCCCCCCCCCCCTTTCGGTTCTCTTTGTACTCTGGGTATCTCAGTAAGAATTCTTCAATCTGATTCTTTGAGGCAACAGGCCATCGCTTAACCTGTTCACATAGATACCAGAGACTCCATGGAAGACATCTTAGCTATTATGACTCTCTAATTTATGAAAATTGTAGTGCAAAAGTCCACAGAAAGTCTATGAGCAAGTGTGAATGTAATGAACAGCAAGCGGCATTTGTTTGTCACTGACCGTAAAATCCAGCCCAATATCCAGCTTTAAATATTCCAACAGTTTCAAGTCCTGCTTGTGTTTCTGAAGTACAGCAATTGTGCACCTTTTCACAGAATCCCTACAGTGCAGAAGAAGGCCATTCAGCCCATCGAGTCTGCACCAAACCTCCGAAAGAGCACTCAACTTAGGCCCACTCCTCCACACTATCCCCAAAACGCCACCTAACCTGCACATCTTTGGACACCAAGGCGAAATTTAGCATGGCCAATCCACCTAACCTGCACATCTTTGGACTGTGGGAGGAAACCGGAGCACCTGGAGGAAGCCCACGCACACACGGGGAGAACGTGCAAACTCCACACAGACAGTGACCCAAGGCTGGAATCGAACCCGTGTCCCAGTCGCTGTGAGGCAGCAGTGCTAACCACTGTGCCACCCTGCTGCCCAACTCAAGTTGAGTTTTGCCAACTCAAGGACAAGAACAGTGAAGTGCATTGCCATTGTAAATGTATTTATTTAACAAACATTTATGGTTTTACAACAACAAAAGATACAAATACAAGTGTAAACCTAATTCAGTACGTAACACTCCCCCAACCAACATCCATACCCGCCCACATAGCTTATACACAATTCTCAAGTCCGTCATCTCCTCTCGCTGATGCCGCCTAAACTAAACTAACTCCCCCTACCCCCTCATTCCCTAACCGCACCCCCCCCCCAACAACTTATTGTATCTGCTAACAATTTAGTTTTCCCCGAAGAAGTCGATAAACGGCTGCCACCTCCAGACGAACCCTAACACTGATCTTCTCAGGGCGAACTTAATCTTCTCAAGCCTGAGAAACCCAGCCATGTCACTAACCCATACCCCCGATTTCGGGGGCCATTGTAAATTTATAATCAACCATCATGTGCTGGCATATCATTCCAATGTGCTCAAGATCAATACAAGCTGCTGTGAAGTAATAGACTAATTATTGTATGTTTAGCTCAAAGATATGAGTCCACATCAGATAAACTTTCAGATAACAGGGTTAACTCTGACATAATTCAGTTTCACACAAACCTTTTTTGTTCAGTATAAGGGCTACAATACACTGAGCCCAGTTTACACACAACAAATCCGTACAGTCCTGAAACAAAAAGTGTCGGGTTCTGGTATATTTTATAGCAATATTTACTCAAAGGAGTTACAAGAAGTGCAACATGATCCATTTGCAAATGGTATCAGAAACTACAGAAATAAATCTCTCAGTTTATAAGGATAATCCTAACGTAAAGGCAATATTACTCCCTTTAATTCACTGAACTAGAATATGGCAAAGGTCTGCAGTGCTAATACGCAATGCAAGTCTGTCACAGAATCATTACAGTGCAGGATGTCATCTGGCCCATTAAATTTGCACTGCCTCTCGAAAAGAGCTTTCCACCAAGTCCCACTCTCCTGCCTTATCCCCATAGCCTTGTACATTCTGTAGTGGGTTACCTCACACAAAACAAGGTGACTTTTAAGATGAGGCCCATATCCCTCTTCAAAATTGTACGTTATAGAGGTTCTTTCACTCATGTCAAGTAACATTTGACTCGTTCACACTCTTTCTTGTAACATTTTTGTAACACCCATCATTGATTACATAATTGAGTTCTTTCTTTGCTGAGACTGACACACCTCATTGTATCTCCCCTCACCCACTAACTTTCCTTGCTGACAGACATCACGTGGGGCGCGATTCTCCGCTGCCCACGACGGGTCGGAGAATAGTTGGAGGGCCTTCCCGACAATTTTCATGGCCTCCCGCTATTCTCCCCCCCCCCCCCCCCCCTCCGGCCGCCCCCCGACACGAATCGCTGCTCGCCGTTTTTTACGGCGAGCAGCGATTCTCCACAGGCCGATGGGCCGAATACCGCGGAGTTTACGGCCGTTTTCACGACCGCGATCACACCTGCTTTCAGCGTTCGTGAAAACAGCCACAAAGTGCCCGTCCCGGACAACCATGGCACCGATTGGCACGGCCGCACCACGGCCATGCCAAGGGTGGCATGGGCCTGCGATCAGTGGGCACCGATCGCGGGCAGCGGGTCCGATACCTGCGCACTATTTGTTCTTCCACCGCCCCGCAGGATCAGTCCGCGGGGCGGCTGAGGGGCATGACGGCCCGCGCATGCGTGGGTTTGACGCGTCTGTGTGATGACGTCATCCGCACATGCGTGGGTTGGAGCCGTCCAACCCGCGCATGCGTGGCTGATGTCATTGTGCGCATCAGCCAGCGTGACACTTGGCGCGCGGACTTAGTGACGGTCGCTAAGCCCGCGATGCCGTGCTTCACGGGGCCCCGCTGCTAGCCCCGCCTGGGGGGGAGAATCGGGTCCCGGGAGGGGGCGCGGAGGCTGCTGTGAAACACGGCCAGTTTCACGGCAGCCTTTACGACTCGCCGCATTTGCGGAGAATCGCGCCCGCACATGTTTCTTCTTGAGGATCAAATGCCACTATTCTACTCACCCTAATGTTGTCATTTACCCATCTCCCTCATTGAATTCAGCTGCACTTGTGGGCCCACACCTCAGCTGCTCACCGCCACTGTAACATCTGTCCAGGCCTCCTTGGACAGGTGGAAGGGTTTCCTCCTGCTGTTCCTGGGCAGCCTGGAGGGGAACCATTAAGGAGGCATTGTTATACCATTAGGCCATGCACTGCCTGTTCTCAGACATTTCCCAGTTGAATGTGGAGGCCAAATTGAGGCTCCTGAGGTCAATAGTAGATAAGAAGGCCGACGTCAATGTGAGGCACCTAGTGTCAGTGGTAGAGAAGAAGGCAGAGGTCAAGATGAGGCTCCTGGGATCAGTGGTTGAGAAGAATGCCGAAGTCAAGGTGAGGCTCCTAGTGTTAGTTGTAGAGAAGAAAACCGAGGTCAAGGTGAGGCTCCTGGGATCAGTGGTAGAGAAGAAGGCCGAAGTCAAGGTGTAGGCCACTAACAATGATGCCCAACGTTAGATCTGAGCTGGGGAGACGGGGGGAATCATTATCTAACCCACGTATTTATTTAATAATAAACATTTAACTAGTCAAAGAACTAGATGTTCTCTAGTTCATGATTCCTACCGGCCAAGCACCAGGCCATAATAGAGGGAAGCCTCAGCAGGACCAACACCAGCAAACATTGTTTTGTCTGGAAGGAATTGGAGGAGAGAGACTGACATTCAGTTGGGGCTGATATCCCGCAACCCTCAAATCCCCAAGCCTACCCCACCCTTACCATGACTGTCCTGCCTTCTCTCAGAGTGCCATCCAGCGAACCAGTTGCGCTGGCAAACATTACTCATCACACTCACTCCACATCATTAGCCCCTAGAGTCCAGACCCCAGAACTCTGCCGGGAACATTCAAGAGGACGTGTTCAGCTTGTCATGTGAGAGTACCTTTAAGAAATGGGTGTTTAAGAAATGTACCTTTAAGAAATGGGTGTTTATCAGTGATGTCAGAGTGTGGGTGGAGCTGGGCTGTCTGTCTGCTTTTTACTTTTGTTTTAGGCTGTTTGCTGCAGGGTATGCTTTAGTTTCGTTTTCAGTGTTGGAGCTGAAGCCAGAGAGACAGGGCAGAGACAGGGTTGATCTCTCTGCCCTGAAAAGACTATCACTTGATCATTTGGTGAATTCAGAATTATAAATGTTTTCAGTAGTGATTGTAAACCTGATGTACTTCTGTTAAAAGGTGTTTCTTCTGTCTTCTGGATGTTGTTTGGGAAGTTATTAAGGATTACTTAGTGTTGTATTCTTTGGGGGTTGTATTTGTATTGATGGTTGCTAAGATGTTCACTGTATGTTTCAAAAAGGTTAACTTAAGTTCATAGAATAAACATTGTTTTGCTTTAAAAATGACTTTTCGATTTCTGCTGTACCACAGCTGTAGAGTGGGCCGTGTGCTCCCCATACCACAATCTATTAAAAGTTGTGGGTCAGGTGAACTCCATGATACACTTTGGTTATCTAAACCCTGGCCCATAACAAGCTGCCCGCCACTCATCTACACACTTATCCTTTGACAGTGAGAGGATCCTCAGTGGTGAAGCCCGGCTCTTTAGTGTTTGACTATTGGCAGCTGCCTCTATGGCGCTGATGCTCCTCGTGTTCAGGCACACTGTTCAGCCATCAAAGTTTGATGGACATGCAGTGTGCTAATCATTCTCTGAGACATGGCACATCTGCTCTCGAGGAGGCACTTGATAGTTGAGGAGAGTGAAGTACTCTCACAACTAACAAGGTTAATTCATCATTTGAAATAGCGTTCAGTTGTGAAACTAGAGGCTGCTCACAGTCAAAGGGAATGAAATTGAAATTCAGGATAGAATCTACAGCAGGGCTCTATCCTGGAGGTGTTTAGTAGGGCAGTCAGGCTGCAGCTGTGGTTACCCCTGTTATTCGTCTCCACAATATTGGAAGATGGCTTTAATACCTCATAGATGCAAAGCCCCTCACCCCACCAGCCCAGGAGTGACCCCCAAACTGAAATACTTCAGACTCCCCAACCAAGCCCAATCACCCCGAAGGGTTCTCCCAGCCCCCGAGCACTGGGGTAGCAGTTCCGGTGCCCTTGAGCGCCATGCTGGTGAATGGAAACAGCTACTCACCTCCTCACATCCCCTCAGAAGCCATTGCACCAGCTTCATGTTTTTGAAAAGGAATACTGAACGATGCCCGTGTGATTCATCACTGGGGAGCAGGTAATTCCCAGCCGGCCGCTACATTCGACTTCAATCTTGTTAATGAGATTGAATTGAATACAGATTAGGGTTAATGATATTCTTGCCATTTTGGGAAGACATCCAGAACTCGCCATCCGGAGCAGGCCGGGTGAATGGCAAAATGGTTCACACTCGCTGCGAATCTCGATTTTGCCCTCTCCCGACATTCACCCAGTGCACCCAGATGCGTGCCGGGCACAACATGATCGCTTAATCACGCCCTTAGTGTTTGCCAACTAGAACAGGGGGAAAAAATGAGCCATCGTTCTTGCTGCGGTATGCCCCCAAGCTCCTGCCAGCCTGTTCAATTCAACAGGAGAGCCAAAAAGCAGTTTTACGCCAGCATGAATTCACAGAGCGATATTCCACTTGTGCCCGCCATGTTGGATCAGGAAACCCACCAGAGGTCGGCGAGAAACTCACTCACATCCCGCTAATGGAATGCCAATGAAGGCCCGACCACTCGCCCCCGGTTCTCCAAGGCGCCAGCAGGAAAACATGCTGTCGGAAACACATTTGGAAAATGTAGCATGCAGATGTCAAGATCACCAGAACATTGCCTCAGAGTTCAGAAAGGAGGCCGATGACAACCCTGGACCTTGGGAAACCACAGTGGGTGGGTGGTGCATGTGCAGGTGGACCGTCTCCATTCTGTGTCCTGGAAGGGGCGCACCTTCCAGCCTCAAAATGTTCCTGGAAATCCATCTTCTTTCTCAAGATGTCTACCTTTTGGCCTCAGAGTGCTCAGAGAGATCTATCTTCATTTTCAGGAATCCATCTTCATTTTCAGGATTTCTTCAATAGTGCGCCAGTGATGTTGGGTGCCTTTCAATATGGCACCTGCATAGGATGACAGACTGCACGCCATCAGACCTTGTCTTCCACGGAATATGGCACAAAGTCCTCAGTTGCATAGTTAATGAGGTTGGGACTGGAAGATTTGGCATGTTTTCCCGCTGGCCTCTGCAGTAGGAAACACTCAATGTTCCCACCCCCAGTACAGGACTTTTAGATTCAGGATGGGAGAATTCCGTCCCTGATCATTGTTCAGTGATCCCAACAGGAAGTATGCAAGTGTTGAAAGCAGGTAAGGACTGGAACTTGTCCCACATAGACAATAGGGGCGCGATTCTCCGCAAATGCGGAGAGTCGTAAAGGCTGCCGTGAAACCGGCCGTGTTTCACGGCAGCCTCCGCGCCCCCTCCCGGGACCAGATTCAACCCCCGGTCGGGGCTAGCATCGCAGCCCCGGGAAGAACGGCAGCGCGGGCTTAGTGAACGTTCGTTAAGCCCGGCCGCCAAGACTCACGGTGGCTGACGCGCACGATGATGTCAGCCGCGCATGCGCGGATTGGACGGCTCCAACCCGCACATGTGCGGATGACGTAATCGCGCATATGCGTCAAACCCGCGCATGCGCGGTCCATCATGCCCCTCAGCCGCCCCGCGGACTGATCCTGCGGGGCGGCGGAGGGACAAAGAGTGCGCGGGAATCGGACCCGCTGCCCGCGATCGGTGCCCACCGATCGCGGGCCCATGTCACCCTTGGCGGCCGTGCCAATCGGTGGCATGGTTGTGCAGAACGGCACTTTGCGGCCGTTTTCACGAACTGTGATAGCAGGTGTGTTTAAATTCGTGAAAACGGCTGTAAAGGCCTGGGAAATCGGCCCACCGGATAGGGAAGAATCGCTGCTCGCCGTAAAAAAACGGCGAGCAGCGATTCGTGTCGTGGGGCGGCCGTGGGGGGGGGGGGGGGGGGGGAGAATAGCGGGAGGTCGGGAAAAATGTCGGGAAGGCCCTCCCGCTATTCTCCGACCCGTCGTGGGGGGCGGAGAATCGCGCCCTAGATGTTCCTCATGATCAGTTATCCTGCCAACAGTCGCTGTCCACAGACTCACACAAATAGTCATTTGGGTAAATTACCACAGGTTAGCGACTGTCAAAGGAGTAAAAACATAAAAGACATGAGTGGATTTTTCTTTTATTGCTTCCTTTAAACAACTGCCGTGATGTAGAAACTATACCCCAAATCGAAAGAGTGTTGACGATTTTGAGCCGGCACTCTACACCCATGAAAAATTCAGAGCGGACTCCAAATCCGGAGAGAATTAAAAACGTGATTATCTCTGGCGTAATTGTGATTTGCAATTTTCACCCCCCACTCACCAGTGGCGTAGTGAGAATCAGGCTGCGGGAGTCTGGGAGCCTCATTTTAATACATCAGCATGTCATTCGTGAGCACTCACTCCAAACCTTCCCCTCTCTCACAGAATATTCATCGGACGCGAGCATGAAATCACATCGCCGCCATTTACAACAGGTCTACAAAAACATGAACCTAGTGACCCACTTCTAAGGGGGATATAAGAGGTGACCACTCAGGCAGCCATGAATCTCCACAAATTTCAATTCCACCTGTCTGGGAAGTTTGTCTGTTAGGAATTAATGTGTAGGGCTGTGAAGTGCGAGAATGAGGGTCTTCTCTCAGTTTGTACTTGTTATGCTAATTGCAAACTTTACTCTAATTAGTTGTGTGTAGTCTGCCACAAGAGGCAGTCATTTGTATGATACACTACTTCACCCTTCATTGTCAAGTCAATTGTGCCAATGAAATTTGAAGAGCTAAAGTTCACTGCCACTAATTGGTATCCCAGCACCTTTTTAGTACTTTGGAAAACCTTTTATTACAGTTTTGTTTGCACTTCTGTCCCACGCTCCGAGCACTGGTACAGAGAGGGGCGGGGTGGGAGGAGGACCTCTCGTCAACCTGCTCCTGGGCCTGACCAAACTTTCCAGGTCCAGGCAGCAGTTGACTGAGGGGGTTGTTCAACCCGACTGTCTGCGCCACTTCCGCGGCTACATTTGCGGCCAGGTGTCCTTGGAGAGGGAGTATTCCCACTGGGGAGTTGACCTTGAAGAGAGCTCTCTCAGATAGAACCAGAAACATGATTTCACAGAGAAGAACAGCATGAGACTACAATTTGGCCCCTCGGGATTGCCCCTCCACGTATCTTGATCAGGGAAGATCTTGTTACTGATCCCCGATCCATATTGTAGAGTTAGGGCAGCACGGTGGCGTAGTGGTTAGCACTGCTGTCTCACGGCACTGAGGTCCCAGGTTCGATCCCAGCTCTGGGTCACTGTCTGTGGGTAGTTTGAACATTCTTCCCGTGTTTGCATGGGTTTCACCCAAAGATGTACAGGATAGGTGGATTGGCCACTCTAAATTGCATCCAAGGTCACTGTTTTTAATGAGCTAGCCTCTTTAGCACTTCCAACACTCTTTTTGAAGGAGTCCAGAGCTCCTTTTGTGATAGTTGAGAATGTCTTTGCTCTAAGGTCGCTTCCTGGGGATTGTTAGACCTGGCCTCTGGCATCTCTGCCGGGTGTCCCTGACTGTCCCTGCATTTCCATCAGGTCTCCTATGGCCGAGTCCAGAGGCTCATCCATGCCTGGGACTTAACAGGGACTTGGTCTTCAGCAGACTTAGTGTCAGAAACCCTAACTTTCTCAGCAGTTTATGACCCTGAGCCTACCCTGGAATGTACAGCCACTGAGCTGCATTTCTGAGGCATCATTCTCAGAGATGGGGTTGGAGATGGAGTTGTGGTTGATCCCCCTTCTTCTCTCCACCTTTTCTTCTCGGTACCTGGAATGGTGAAGAGAAGTATTTAATGGATGCCTAAGCAAGTTCCCCCATTGTCTCACTGTTGATGCGCCTGACTACTGCAAACTGGAGGCAGCCTCACTGACTTGCTTCAGCAGATGAACGATCCTGGACCTCCCTGACTCATTCAGCAGCTTCCTCTTCAAAAGGTGCTGGATACTCTGATACCTGGAAAACCACGGCCAGTCTTGATGCTTACTCCTGATGTGAGACTTCCTGTAGACAAGGGATTTATTGTCACCCCAATGGGTACATAAGCAGTTTACAAGCATGCATGCTTTTGCTAGTTCCTAAGCCCTCCCCAGTAGGTGATTAACAAGTGGAATTTCCACTGGAACTGGAACTAACAGATCACTGAGCGCATGAAGTGGCTGCCACGCATTCAGTGAACATGTCACATCTTCAAACCTCACTCCTGCCTGATATCCCTATGCACTCACACATGTACACTGCCTGATGCCCTTTTTCGTATCACTTTGCAGTGAGTATATGGTGCCAATTGCCCTGGCAGAGTGCAACAAATCATTTATCCTTTTTCAAACCTGCGCTGCAACCTCCGACAACCCGTTGTGGTCAGACAGGAGGACCTCCTGCTGCCATCTCTGGGAAACAAGGCCTCTCGCCTTTCCTGAACGGCCTGGAGAGAATCTGCAGGGAGACATCACTGAATTGTAGGGCCACGCATTGTGAGCTTTGGAACATTCTGGAGGAATCGTCTGGAGCTCCAGGCTTGCAGTGAGAGAATGCTGCCAGGTATAAATATAGCAACACAACCTCCTACACCTGGAGGTAAGCACAGTAAGAAATCTTACAACACCAGGTTAAAGTCGAACAGGTTTGTTTCAAACACGAGCTTTCGGAGCACAGCTCCTTCCTCAGGTGAATGGGGCAGAGGTGGCGACTTCCTGCCCACCCCAAATACCTCGAGCATGCATATTTAATGAACTGAACAGGGCGAGGTCACACGTTGCCACCTATATCTTCCTGAGTGCAAATCACTCTAATTTCCACTCACGCCACCCAATTTATAATCCAGAATGGAAGATACCGTCCATCATTTGATGTTTTCATTGTAATCAGAACGGAGGTTTCAAAACTGTTTCTGAAAAAAATTATACTTTTTTTTTAACGGAAAAGAAAATTTCTTAAAAAGAAATTTTATACATGAAACAATGATTATCCAACCCAGGTTTGATAATATTGAATAATGTGTAAGAAATAGCTCCAGTTGATCAGTTGGCTTTTAAAATGCCTTCAGGAATTAAATGTTAACAGGAGAATGTTTGACAGTCCAAACTGGTGCATTTAAATGCAAACTTAAGGCATTTTTTAAAAAAATGTAAGCATGAAATATTTATCTTTATCTCATTAGGTACCTGAGTGTTTCTTTGGCAGAAAATATTTTAAACAGCTGTATTGGAAAACTTCATGCCAGGCAAAATATGTCAATAGAGTAAAATTCCATTATTTAAAAAAATAACCTTCAAATAGAACAGTCGGGGACATATAATCCTTTGAAAACTCTTGTTATCTCAGTCAGAATAAGCACCGACTTTTGCTATTAAAAATAAATTAGGTATGCAAAGGAATTAAAAGTATTGACTGTTGATAGTATAATCAACCCTTGAATCATAAAGCTGTCAATAATCATGCAATGCATTCCTTATCATTAAATGTAAAGCTAGGAAATATTGTGCGACTGTATCTGACAATAAAAAAATAACATTAGAATATTATGCAATGTGCACCACTGGAGGATGCTGAACATCTGGGCTTGGATTTCTTCTTCCCATAGTGTTTTTAAACATATGGACACAGTTACGTTAAATTGCAGTGAAAAAGAATTTAGTTAATAAATGGTTTAAACATATGAATCATGTACAGTCAGCTGAAGAACACTATCAGTGTACTTTTCAGTTTGTTGTGTGGCTGTACCCCTGATAAATCTTTAAACTACACAAGAGGTACATTTTTATATAACTCACTCACATCACTGATTTTGTTTTGTCAAATGTGGAGCTTTGCATCCTTGCTTTTAAGTATGTTAATTTTAGACTTAATTACAGTTCTACACTAAAGTAGTGTTTTAAAACATTTTTGGCTATCTGAGAAAACCTAGATAATAATTACTTTTTGCTGTTGACAGTGTTATTTAAATTACTATGGCTGGCATTGGTATATTTCTGTCTTCAAATATTTAACTTTTAAGTCTGGGAGTTCATGAAATGCACTTTTAAACATCCCTTGATTGAGAGGGGGGCATTTAATTGTATGACTAATTTAAGGTTTAATTCTACCAACTGAAAATCAATAGTTATTTTTTGTTTCATTTTGATCACCATCCAAGTATTGTAAATGTTATAATGTACCCCAGCACTATACTGCAAAATCACTGTTTTTGCTTTGTAAGTACTCAACTCTATATTATTTCAAAATGCTGTTTAAATTATTCAATTAGCAAAGTTTCTTTAAATGAAGCATAGGAGTCTGCTAAGAGAACAATTCTAACAATAAACTGGAAAATAAACACAAACAGGAACAAGGACAGAGACAGTAGGTAAAAGAAAATGTTCGGAGCTTCTAAAGTTTAAAGACATCTACACTTCTGACTATTGCTGTGACAATGCAGCAAAATGTGCTTCCATTCAGGTTTTCTCCAGTGGCCATAAATATTCAAATACTAAACAATCTGCCTATGCACATAAATTTGCTCTACGCTTTTCCACACAAAAAAAAATTCTTCCAACTGGAACGAGCGCTGTTGTTTTTAGGCAATTTTTGGACAATGTCACATGAAAATAAGTTTGTCAATCGCAGCCATCAGTAATTGCGAAATTAGCAAGTGCAAAATTGAGCTAGAAATGCAACTGCAGTGTATTTTTAAACGTCGAATATAAACCGGAGCTCATTTCTGCCAATTTTCCTCATGAAATATATTTCTCAGAAGCCCCCTTCAGAAGAATGCACTTAGAAACAACTGGCTTTTATGCAGAAATTTCCATTATACTACTCAAGTTATGTTTGAACAATGCCTACAGGTTCTACCCTCCTGAAAAGTACTTAGTAAACACAGCAAGCCTTAACGCATTTGAAAGCACATCATTACTTTTCAGCATATTTATCGTGGTGTGTTCTTTTATTACAATCATTACAAAGTTTTATTACTTTATTTGAAATTATTTGCCATTCCTGCTGATTGGTATTGAATTGCCTTTGCTTTGTCCCTTTAACAGCAGGACCACTGCTGAATTGCTGCACTTTTTGATGGAAATAAAGAGGAGAAAATTGACCTTGGAAAATTACCAGTGGTTGCGGAATGACTAATGAGAGGGGGGAAAAAACAAAACGGCAGTCTGCAGTATGTGTACCTTTTCTTTGCTTAGATTATTTTTCTTGTGTGGCTGGAGTTTGTCTCTTACTGATAAATCAGTTGAATTTTCCAGTTCTGGTACCCAGCAAGATATTAAGATGCAATAAAAGCTTTTTCTCATAAAACACAACTTAGAATTTAAGAAACTTATTTGCAAAGGAAAGGAACAAAAGGCCACTGTGCCTTCAAAATATTTAAAGCTATAAGGAAAATTATCATATATTTGTGCTATGCATGTTAATATATTGTTTCAGTGCCTTAAAAATGGACCAATTAAATCTGCAACTTAGGGCATATTTTTCAATGTATTTTAATGAAGAAATACGTGTTAACCAAAGTTTTTTTTTCTGTTGCTCACTTCATAAACTTAAGGAGCTCGAACAGCTGGAAGATGTGTTGCTTTAGCCACAATAAGTGTCACGTACAAGTTTACTACACAACAGCATGGGTGTGTAAAAATATAACAAATATTACCAAGAATGCATTGACAGGAAGTTGGTGTTTCATTAATTTCATAGCCCATAGTAACTTTTAAGGATATAAAACTCCCCTTATTGAGCCAGAACAGGAAACATTGATGCATCAAACTGGACTTAAATTAGAGTTCAACATTTAAAAAAAAGGCAACTTTAAAATTCAAAGTAAGCCAACTTTAGTTGGGGCCTCACGGTAGCATGGTGGTTAGCATCAATGCTTCACAGCTCCAGGGTCCCAGGTTCGATTCCTGGCTGGGTCACTGTCTGTGTGGAGTCTGCACGTCCTCCCTGTGTGTGCGTGGGTTTCCTCCGGGTGCTCCGGTTTCCTCCCACAGTCCAAAGATGTGCGGGTTAGGTGGATTGGCCATTCTAAATTGCCTGTAGTGTAAGGTTAATGGGGGGATTGTTGGGTTACGGGTTACGTGGGTTTGAGTAGGGTGATCATTGCTCGGCACAACATCGAGGGCCGAAGGGCCTGTTCTGTGCTGTACTGTTCTATTCTATTTAGTATCAAGTTGGATAAATCACTATATTTTAAGGTTTATACTCCTTGCCAGTGTAGTGCCTCAATAAACCTACATTGCTAATAGATCTTCAAACCATGTACCTTGAGGCCACTTTTATGTTATGATGAGGATCATTTGCAGATGGTCTAATTCATCTGACTACTATGGCTTGGCTATACTGAGTCTGGAGTTCTCTGTGCCTTTTCTAACTGTATAAAACAGAGGTAGGAATAGCAACAGCTTCATTACTGTGACAGAGCACAACAAAAACCCCAAAATGAAGAACAATGCAGGACGAGGACAATAAAATGGCAGTGAGGTTCCAATTACATACCGATGATTTTCGAATTAATCTCTACAAATTTAAACTTCTAAATCGACGGATATTTCAATGCATCTTAAGAATTGAGAGGTTATTTTTCTTGAAATTTAGTTCAAACATTATTTGCCCAAGATATGGCGGGTTTATTTACATTTTTTTATTGTCACGATCAAACATGTGGTGGTTGAAATTAACTTTGCATTTTAAATCATCAAGTTAGTCAAAACCTACAATGAATATTAATTTTGCTGTGGAATCTAAAAGAAGGCTTTTCTTTGCACTAGGTTTCATCAGAAATCTGCGGTCCTGTCAGCTAATTAGATTTTGTTAGCTATGGATCATTATTTAAAGAATATAATTGTAAATAGGTTTTGCAAAATATGAGAATCCACCAAAATTATTTTCCTTAATATTACAATCTGATAATTTTTTTGCATTTCCTCCTGATGTGCATAAGTCTTTAAAGATTAAACAATTGAAACTTTATGATTTACATAGAAATCAAAGTAATGTGATAAGACCTGAAAAAATACACGTCAACTTGCTGCTGTGCTCCCAAGCAGAGTAATAACTATCTACTTGGACACAGGGCTGAAAAATGTTTGCTCTCTGCTGCCACCAAGAGGACAATGAAGGAATGTCTGCATTAATTAGTATCTCATCAAATTCTGCTTGTTTGTTGCATTAAAAATGCTCTCACGAAAGGGCTAAAGGCAATATGTTGTGCCTAACTGTCACACTAATTTATACTAACCGATAAACCATTCTGTCATCCAGCTGTTGCCTACATCAGAACTCCATTAGTTGAAACCAAACAATATGGCAAGTTTGGCTATTTTGAGTAAATGTATGCACAAACAACATTTAAATGCTTTTAGTCTCAGATTCTATTACAGTGCAATGCGAGTGAACTAGTGTGCCCTGATGAATTACAGAATAAAGTGTTAAGTAGGTAAAAGTTCACAAAAGTAGAAAGTTGGGTCACTGACAACTCTATCAGCGTCTTTGTCCTTTTTTTTTTCTTTTTTTTCCTTTTTTTTATAAATTTAGATTACCCAATTATTTTTTCCAATTAAGGGGCAATTTAGCGTGGCCAATCCACCTACTCTGCACATTTTTTGGGTTGTGGGGGCGAAACCCACGCAGACACGGGGAGAATGTGCAAACTCCACACGGACAGTGACCCAGAGCCGGGATCGAACCTGGGACCTCAGCACCGTGAGGCGGTTGTGCTAACCACTAGGCCACCGTGCTGCCCAACGTCTTTGTTCTTTTTAAAATCAGACGTTGACTCCAATATTATACAAATTCCTCATTTATTTTCAGAAGAATCTAACATCAGTGTAATTATTTGCACCATGTCTCATCGTGGGCTGAAATAGGGATTCAAAGTATCAAAGTTTGCATTTTCTATTAAGTATTAGTGAGACACAAAAAATCCTGCATCTATGTTGCCAATTTGCAAGCAAACTTCTGGAATACAAGGGGAAGCCATTCAATCCATTGTATGTATGCCAGTTTTTTAAAACAGCTATCCATTTAACAGCACTTCCCTGTCTCCTTTTAAATTATTTCTTTTTAAAATATCTGTTCATTTTCCTATTAAAAAGCATTATTGGTTCTGCCCCACTAAGTTTTCTGGGGGTTTTCCTTTATTCTTTCATGAGATGTGGCGTCGCAGGCAAGGTCATAATTTGTTGCCCGTTCCTAATTGCCCTCAAACAATGTGGCATTTTAAGAGTCAATCACATTGCTGTGGATCTGGAGTCACATGTCGGCCAGACCAGATAAGGACGGCAGATTTCCTTCCCTTATGGACACTAACGTACCAGATGGGTTTTTACTACAATCGACAGTGGTTTCATGGTCATTTTTTCTGGTAGGCCCATCCACATCCTCAAAACAATATGTAAAATATTTCTTCTAAAGTGTGACTTTGTGTTTTTTGACCTTCTTAACCTACTCCATTCTAATTCTCGTGACCTTCAAGACTGTGTGAGTTAGGCTTTGATGGACAAGGAAATTGAAGGTTATGGAGAGTGGAATTGAGGTCACAACCAGATCAACCATTATCTTATCAAATAGCGGAAGCAGGCTCAAGGGACCAAATAGCCTACTCCTGCTTCAAATTCTTCTGTTCTTCTGGTGAAAAGAGCCTCAGAGACAGGTGTCCTCATAACTGGCAGCTGTATAGAATCACTCAGTCATTTTCTTCGGCACCTTTTCCAAGTGCTTAATACCTTTTCGAAAGCACAACACATAATATTCTAATTTCAGCTTTAACGAATGATTTATATATGTTTCACATGACCTCTAATTTTTAACTAATGATTTAAATATGTTTAACATGACCTCACTAATTTTGACTATTAAATTATATAGGTTTTAACATAACCTCTCTAATTTTAACGATTTATACATATTGAGCATTACTTCCTGAATTTTAACTAATGATTTTTACAGGTTTAACATTACCTCTCAAATTTCTTTTACTTTACATTCATAATTATCATCCCTAAGATTTCACGTGTTTTCTTTAATAGTTTTATCAACTCATCTTCCTACTTGTACAGATCAAAACCACTGCGTTACCTGCTTGTCTATTTTCTTTAGAATTTGGTATAAAGTTGCATGATGAATCTTTCAACATGTCAAATGCTGCTCTTTCCTTTTTTTCTTATTTATTCATTCATGGGATGTGAGCTTCGCTGTCAAGTTCTGCATGTGTTGCCTATTGCTAATTGCCCTTTAGTAGGTGGTGGTGAGCCGTCTTGAGCCCCGACAGTACATGTGGCCTGTGCTCCTGTGCCTGGAGCCACTGGGCTGTCTCGCGAAACCCAGGATAATTGGATGGGAAAAATCTGGGCCTGCACAGGAGCCCATCCAATTTTCCATCAACTTCGATCAGCAGACATTAAGGTTTGCCATCTGTGTTGAGGACATGAGCTCCTTCTCACCTTTTTTCCAGTGTTCACTGTACCAACAATCGTGTAGCCCGAGGCGCACAAGAAGAGAAAAATTTCCCCCATCACAACTTACTGTAAGGTAATTCAATCTTCACAAAATGACATCTACACATAACCGCTCAGAAAGTAATTGAAGTTTTCACCTAGCCTTTCATGTGATCTGGGGAAATCTATATGACTGTAGATAATTGTCTTAAAACTGACAATTATTTATTATTAAACTGTGCTGTATTTATAGATGCAAAATCCATTTTATATATACTGTCCTCTTCATTTCCTCATCAACAAGCTTTCCTTTCAAACTGGTCTGCATGTGGCCAGTTTCAAACACAAGCTCCGTCGGAATGTTACTGCTTATGTATATATGTGGATGCTAATTCTTCTGATTATTTTTCTTTCTGCTGGTTCTAACTGTTCTATTACTTATAAATTAATGCTATCTGCCGGACCTGGAACAAGTCATTTTCTTCTCTGCTGATTTCCACCCACTGTTTATCTTTCATGAAACATTGCATATTTCAGCACATGGATTTCTTATAACAAAAATGACCATGAAAAACCACAGACATGAAATTATTTCAGAACACAGTATACATTGTCAACGGCCCTTTGAAAATGTTCCTACGGTCACCCCAGAGTTGTTAATCATTCCGAGTGCTATTGACAACTGTTCGTTGATGACTAGATTCTAGACAAATGTTTAATTCTTCCAAAATCTGGCTCTCTGTTTAGCTGCAATTATCAAATAACAACACTAATTGAAGGAATATATAGTGTCTAGTTACCTTATAATGTATATCACGAGAAATGTCAGTTTTGTGGTGCTTTGATGGCTGTTGGTATGGATTATGCCAAACCTTGACAGCATCCCCAGGGCTTGCTGCATTTTCACTACAACAATCATGTTGATCTTTTCAGTAGACAAGGAGAAGGTGGTTTAGCCAGTGTTTAATTTACCTTCAGCCAGTCGTTTAAAAATCTAAACATTGATTGTGACCTTTTATTGTGTTGCCTACTTCCTACAAGACACGGTCTGTAACAGATTGCAGATGTACATTTTGCAGCATGTGCCTACAGCAGGATTGAGCACAACACTCACCCTGCGCTTTGATCTGGATTTTACTAACTTTCTTCCTCTGAACTGACTGTCGCTGGTATAAATGCATCCCCACGTGTTTACCCAGATTATAGCATCCCCGCATTCTGTAACCATCATTTGGATGATGTAGCAGAAAAAAACATAAAAATGGCTTGATCTCTTTCGTCGCCTTGCCGTTACATTTACTGCGGATGAGCGGCAGAGCCCCCTTTGAAATATTAGCTCTTTCGTATTTAAGTCTCCTACAGTAAGTACCATGTGTCATTCCCTGGGTGAGAGTGTGAATGGGTGCTGCCAATTGCAGTCACAATTTCTCTCTTGCAGAGTACACCAGCTATCCCACCTCTGACTATCCTTCATTAATCAATAGGAAAGAATTAAAACTCTATTCTACAGCTGTCTCAATGTTATAATGAGATCGCTGCATTATTCTAATTCTGGCCTCCCACACCTAGGATTTCTATCGCTCCATCACTGGCTACCAGGTCTTCAGCTGCATGGGCTCAAAACTCTGGAATTTCCTCCCAAAACTTCTTTACGTCTCCATCTCTCTCTGATCTTTTAAGATGCTCTGTTGTAAGTTACATTCTGGACTGATCTTCTGAGTGGCTGTCCTAATATCCCCTTCCGTGTCTCGGCACCACGTTCTTGCCTGATGTAGCTTCTGGACAATGCTCTGGGCCCTTTTTGTTACCTTAAGGTTCTCCATCAATACAAGTTGGTGTTATAATGATAAGGAGTTGGCGCTGTGAAGAGCCATAGATGAGAAGCTGCCATCTGAATCTGTGCTGTGATCAGATTGCAGCATTCAGCACTTGGCCCTCTTGTGTGACAGGCAGTGTTGGATTACTGGTGGGGCAGCACTTCCACACACACATGTGATTCTGCTCCTCACCCACTAAAACCTTGTGAGAAGGGCCTCATTAAATATGTGGGGGGGCAGGATGGCAGCTGTAAAACCACTGATAAGTGGTTTACCACCACTCGGAAAGAGGGAAATTGAAGTCTGCTGCAGTATTTGAAACCTGCATCTGATTAAAAGGGGCACACATTGGTTTGTGAATACAGCAGCTGAAGTGAATGACTGAAAAGCCTGAAGGTTTTAGGATTTAGCTGTTGCAGTGTTAAGAGTGGAATTGAAGAGACTAATGAAGGACAGTAGTGTAGAAAAGATGGAGGTACATACATAATGGTGCCAGTTTGCTGATGATGTTAGTGCAAACACTGCCATCTTAAGAACCGGAAGATGGAAAGTTCAGCAAGATGAATTCACAAGGTTAGCTAAAGTAAGTGAAGGCCCTTTCCCCATGTTTACAGAGGAATGATAGAGACAGAGGGCGCAATTTTCCCACCGCGTTGTACCCGGCGCCGACGCCGTTACGTCCTGTGCATAGCAGGAGTGGCCAAAAACGTTTTTCGTTCCGGGCACCACGTCACACGTGATGCATCAAACCCATTAGGCCTGATGCGATCTGGAGCAAGCCCTCACTGGATCAACATATTTAAATGAGTTATTAAACGCTTTTTAATATGCACAGCCGGTTCGAGGCCAGTGTCCCCCGGCTCCCAGTATTCACCGGCCCCACCAGTGAATTAGTACTGGTCTCCAAAAACGGAGACCAGACATGATGGCCACGTCGGTGGGCTCGGAGGCCATTGGAGCCCCCGGATGGTCGGGGACAGGGCAGGGCAATGCCTCGGCACTGCCCCAGTACCCAACCTAGCACTCTAGCAGTGCCAGATAACCTCTTACCCCCGTACTCCTTTATATCGGCAACATTAAAAACTCACCCATTGACAGTGCATTCCACTCCCTATCTGTCTACCATTCTCCAACAACAACAGATTATATTTGTATAGCACCTTTGGTGGTGTGAAATGTCCCAAGGCATTTCACAGGTGTGTTACAAAATAACACCAAGCTACAGAAGGAAATATTCAGTGATATAAACAAAAGCTGAAGGTACAGCCACCAAGGATGGAGTGATTAAAACTGGAACTGCTCAAGAGGCTGGAATTAGATGCAGTTATCGCAGAGGAGATTACAGAGATGTAGAGGGGTGAGGCCATGGAAGAATTTGAAAACAAGGATGAGAATTTTAAGGTTGAGGGTATTTTTTTTATCCAGGAGTTAGTTCAGGTCCTAGGTCCAGGTTACATCACGCATTTAATAATGTATGTTGCCACAAACTCCTTGGGAGGGCGTTGGGGCTCACTTGGTGGATGGTTGTTGTACATAACATTGGTGCTAACAGTATGGTGTTGAATCCTCGTTCAGGCTGGGGTAAATTCAGAAGCTGCCTCCTTGTCCTACCCCTGTGAGGTGGACCTAACCTCGCACACAGAACTGGAGGGGTGTAGGTCTGTGAGCACAAATGTGATTGATGTGACTTGGTGGAGTTAGTACTTGAGCAGCAGACATTTGGATAGCCTTCAATTAGACCATAAGACAATGAGACATAGGAGCAGAATTAGGCCATTTGGCCCATCGCGTCTGCTCCGCAAATTTACCGAGGGTAGAATGTGGGAGACCAGTCGGGGATGCATTGGAATAAAGTCAAAAGGGAACAAAGGGGTGGACGAATGTTTCGCTGAGACAGGGGTAAGCCAGACAATATTACAAAGGTAAAAGGTGGTCATAATGATGGCACAAATATGAGGTCAGAAGCTCATCTCAGGGTCAAATATGACACCAAGGTTGCAAAAGACTGGGTTAATTTCAGACTGTTGCCAGGCTAATGGATGGAGTCAGTGGGCATGATTTATCTCGCAATAAAGGAGTTCTGTTTTGGGTGCCTGGAAGACTGCTGCTCAGAAGAGAACGACTTGGCTGTTCCTCTTGATTGAAGGGACACAATTCTTCAAGGACTCCCGACGGCAAGAAGAGACCTGGCAAAGGAACCTGAGAAAGGAATATGAAAGATCAGTCCAAGGGGCGATCCTACCTCCCGGAAACGCCAGACCAAGTTGCGGCTCTAGGATTGGGCTCATCAATCATGGAAGGACCCACAAAACCCATGACCAGGTGGACAATCATACTCATTAGTGAGTGATCGCTGAAGAAGAGTCTCTTTTTTGCTTATCAATGTATCTGATTCACCCTGCTACTAGGCTAAATTTCATCTCACAAGTCCTGAGTGCAGCTAAATCCCTATCAATTTATTTTTTGTCTTTACTTTTCATCTAATTCCAACTCCCCAGCAGGTACCAGATGCTGCATGTACAGGACCAGGTATGTGGAGATATGGCAAAGATTTCGGAGGGATTGCATAAACAGGCATAAACATTGGAGAAGTCCATCTAGGCCATGAGCGTAGTCACCTACTCTTCAGAGTGCATGACTTCCTCCATTGAGAGATTGATGACTGTCATGGAACATCAAGCCCTGCAGATCACTGATTGAATACTGGGTATGCATATTGACCTCCACTCCATCGCCTTGTCTCTGAGCGCCAGTGTCCAGAACAAGGGTGAGAGCCTGGAAACGCATTCAGTTGCTGGCTCTTCTCAGGAAAGGGGGGGGGGAGGAGGGGGGGGGGGGGGGGGGGGGGGGGGGAATGGTCCTCATGGCAGTGGATGAGCAGCTACTGATGCCATTATGTTTGGGGGCGGTTACCTTTCAGGGCATTTCTGATAGTGACAGACTCTCCTCTGCACCTATACCATTCACACAAATGCCTCTGAGTGCTGCAGGGATAGATGAACCTCCTGCCATTGTGCAGGTGACTCCCACCACACCAAGGCCCTCATGGCTTTAGGCGACCAGACGACGCCTACCAGTCATCCCACGCAAATGAGCATAACATTCAGCAGCCTGTCTCAGGTACAGCTGGCAATGAGGGACCACCACATTGTCGCACCTGTAAAATAATTAGAAAGGCACATTAGTCATACATGAGTTCATAGGGGTGTTTTTCACACCTGAGAAATTATGAAGAATGTTGTTTCATTTTGTAATTAAGCTTTTGGGGTGAATTCTCCGCCTCCCCAGCCACAGGTTTCTGGGCAGCACGCTGTCACTGGCAGCGGAATTCTCCATTCCAGTGACTGGCCATTAAGATTTCCCATTATAGCCAGCCCATGCCGCTGGGAAAACTGAGGGTGGGTGTGCGCTGCTGGCAGAACGGAGAATTTAACCCATTGTTCTTTCCATATGATGCAGTGGCTAAATTCATGCATTATCTGTGTGTGATCTGATGGTTTTGAAATGGATATCCTAGATGCTGCTTTAGCAGTGTACGTTTCTCTGGGTCCCTCTGCTCAGCATTACATGGTGACTCTGCACCTTTAGCAGACATGGCCCTGGTGTTCATGGCTGGGGCCAAGAAGGTATTGTTGAGCTGGAGACGCCTAGCTACTGGAATCTTCTCGGTATAAAATACGTTCTTGTGTTCCAGAACTTGCTGCACCCCTAGCCAAGCTGTTCCAGTGCAACTATACCACTGGAATCTACCCAGCAATGTGTATTCTTCAGAGTCATCATCAGAGGACAGGATTGTCTCCATCAAACCATCATCTGTCAGGCTTCCCCACTCTGGAGGGGAAGGTTGTGCAAAGCACAGCAGACAACAATGATAAGTGACAATCTCACAGGCACGCGCTCCAGACATCTGTGCCACATTCTGAGCCGGCCATGAAGGCCCCGGTGGATGAGTAGCTTTCATTGTATTTCATCTCAGCATCTATCCATGTGTTCCGTACTACTGTCATTAACCATCTCCTTAGAAGGTATCCTCTGTCCTCCAGAAGCCAGCCTTCCAATGTTTCTGGCCTGGTGAACATATTTGGCACCTGGGAGTGTATAAGGATGTAGGCATCATGATTGTTGCCAGGATAGCATATGCACATCTGCATTCTCCATCACTTGTGGTCGCACTCAAGCTGAACATTAATGGAATGGCTTCCCTCCCTGTTGAAAAATGCTCCTGGCTGCCCAAAAGGTACTTTAATGGTCACATGAATTCCACAATGAATGCATCAGATCTAAGCACTGTAGTCCTGCCACATCCAGCCCTGAATGTGGTGGACAATTAAACAACTCACCGGAGGAGGAGGCTCCACAAATATCCCCATCCTCAGTGATGGAGGAGCCCAGCACATATGTGCAAAAGACAAGGCTGAGGCATTCGCAACAATCTTCAGCTAGAAGTGGCGAGTGGATGATCCATCTCGGTCTCCTCCGGAAGTCCCCAGCATCCCGGATGTCAGTCTTCAACCACTTCATTCACTCTATGTGATAGCAAGATACGGCTGAAGGCACTGGATACTCCATAGGCTATGGGCCCTTACAATATCCCAGTAATAGTACTGAAGACTTGTGTTCCAGAACTTGCTGCACCCCTAGCCAAGCTGTTCCAGTGCAACTATACCACTGGAATCTACCCAGCAATGTGTAAAATTCCCCGGCTGTGTCCTGTACTCAAGAAACAGGACAAATCCAACCCAGCCAATTACCGCCCTATCAGTCTACTCTCCATCATCAGCAAAGTGATGGAAGGAGCCATCAACAGCGCTATCAAGCGGCACTTACTCAGCAATAACCTGCTCACAGATGCTCAGTTTGGGTTCCGCCAAGGTCACTCGGCTCCTGACCTCATTACAGCCTTGGTTCAAACATGGACAAAAGAGCTGAATGTCAGAGGTGAGGTGAGAGTGACTGCTCTTGACATCAAGGCAGCATTTGACCGAGTATGGTTTCAAGGAACCCTAGGTAAACTGGAGTCAATGGGAATCAGGGGGAAAAATTAGGGGCTGGTTGGAGTCATACCTGGCACCAAGGAAGATGGTCGTGTTGGTTGGAGATCAATCATCTCAACTCCAGGATGTCACTGTGGGAATTTTTCAGAGTAGTGTCCTAGGCCCAACCATCTTCAGTTGCTTCATCAATGACCTTCCTTCCATCATAAGGTCAGAAGTGGGGATGTTTGCAGATGACTGCACAACGTTCAGCACCATTCGTGATTCCTCAGATAATGAAACAGTCCATGTCCAATTGCAGCAAGACCTGGACAATATCCAGGCTTGGGCTAATAAATGGCAAGTTACATTCACGCCACACAAATGCCAGGCAATGACCATCTCCTACAAGAGAGGATCTAACCACCGTCCCTTGACATTCAATGGCATTACCATCACTGAATTCCCCACAATCAACATCCTGAGATGTTGACCGTTACCGTTGACCCCCCAAAGCCTGTCCACCATCTACATGGCACAAGTCAGGAGGGCAATGCAATTCTCTCCACTCGCCTGCATGAATGCAGCTCCAACAACACTCAAGGAGCTTGACACCTTACTGGACAAAGCAGCCAGCTTGATTGCTCCCCCTTCCACAAACATTCAAACCCTCCACCACCAATGAACAGTGGCAGCTGTGTGTACCATCTGCAAGATGCACTGCAGTAACTCACCAAGGTTTCTTCGACAGCACCTTTCAAACCCATGACCACTACCACCTAGAAGTCAAGAGCATCAGATACCTGGAACCCCACCATCTGGAGGTTCCCCTCCAAGTCACTCACCACCCTGACTTGGAAATATATCGCTGTTCCTTCACTGTCACTGGCACAACATCCTAGTACTCCCTCCCTAACAGCACAGTGGGTGTACTTACACCGCAAGGACTGCCGTGGTTCAAGAAGGCTACTCACCACCATCTTCTGAAGGGTAACTAGGAATGGGCAATAAATGATGGCCCAACAAGCGACACCCATATCCTGTAAATGAATTTTAAAATCATGCGTGCAATAAATTATGCTTTGGGGCTTTGAAAATGTGATAATTTCACATAAAACTCTGGCTCTCAGCCTGACTGGTACATTGTTCTCACTAAATGAGATAAGCTTATGGGCATTCCTGAAAATCACATTATGGACACCTTGAAACAGTGATAAACAACTGGCTGTGATATCCTGCACAAGTCTCGAGGTAACATCTGGAAATAGCTTGTGCAAAAATATTTAGTGCCACAGTGACCTTTAACGTCACAAGGATCGGATGTCGACCTATACAATTTGATGGTGTTTCACCAGCCAGCATGTCACAGATTGATGTTACCGTTTCCCTGGACATACAGAGTCCTCTCAGGCACTGGATCTCTGACATTTATCCAGATCTGTCAGCCTGGCTCGGTACACTCTATCGGCAGGATCGGTGCCTACTTCTCCACCTGCCTTCCTGGGACTGTTGCTCCCCCTCTGCAGGCCTTTACTCAGCAGCAGGCTGCTCAGCTTCATGTACTCCAGACCAAACCTGTCCTTGGCCAGCTAGCATCTTCTTCTACCCCTCTCCTCATCACTGGAGGAGGAGCCAACAGCAGAATGGATGTTTCCAATAGCGAATGTGATGCTCAGCAGTCACACTATAGTGCTCAATGTTGTTTGCAGCTCTTCCTGTTTGTCTCGTTCCCTGAGAAAATGCCGTAATGTGGCTTGAAATGCAATTAAATAGCACAAACAAAGTCTTCTAGCTCTGTGCTACTAATATCAGATGTGGTCCCTGATGTGTCAGGCAGGTTGGTTTAACGTTTACTGCAACTGGAAGCAGTGAAGCTAGAAACAGATGTCTGACACAGGAGATGATCCAACACTGTTTTATTTAACCTGTGGACTGCTGTACATGTTCATCTGTGGGTTGGCACTCTTCTAATCCAACTGATGACCTCTTACTGGCTTGACCAGACTTACTAGCTACCGCATGGTGATAGTGCTCACTAGCTTGTGCACTCTGACTGTCTCAGTAGCTGGGTCCTGAGAGAGGGAGATTCTTAATGCCCTGTGGGCTTTATAGTGGTGGTGTCCTGTCTGGTGATTGGTTGTTCTGTGTTGTGTGTTCATTGGTCATCCTGTGTGTCAATCACTGCCTGTCTGCATCTCATTATATACATAAGTGGATATTATGACATCACCCCCTTTTTAAAAAACAAATTTTGGAACATGGAGGTATATACATGCCTGAATATGTACAAGTGGTGAGTTAACGAACATATGTACATGGGAAGGTGTCTATCATGCAGATACAGAGCAAACTGAACAAAATTTACAAGAGTTAAGTCTATAGATTCAGTCTTTGAGGCGGGCGATGAATTCTTGTCGATCACCGCAGAGATGGAGCAGGAGACGCCGGCACTTGGACAGGCGGGATTGCTGCCATTGCGGCGGTGTCGTGGACAGGCGGGATTGCTGGCAGATTGGTGGCCTCGTGGAATAGACATCCGGAGGAGGCATGATAACCACCGAAGCAATGCGATCAGGTGGTGGGCAGGGAACTCTCCGCAGCGCCTTCCTGTTGCACCGGAGAATGGAGCCGTCAGCCATTTGAACAATGAAAGACCTTGGGGCGACCTTCCTGACAACAACAGCTGGGGGTGACCAACCTCCCTCAGGCAACTGGACATGAACAACATCTGCTGGAGCCAGTGCAGGCAGATCCGTGGCATGAGCATCATACGTGATCTTCTGCTGGTCCCTGGATCGCTGCACTTTTTGCAGCATCGTGAGGTTGTCAGGGTCTGGAACATGGATGGCTGGAACAGTCGTCCTCAGGTTGAGGTTCATGAGCAACTGCGCCGGAGACAAACCAGTCGACAGAGGGGTTGCCCAGTATGCCAGCAGTGGCAATTTGAAATCGGAGGCTGAGTCTGCAGCCTTGCACAGCAACCGCTTGACAATATGGACCCCTTTCTCGGCCATCCCTTTTGATTGCCGGTAATGGGGACTGGAGGTGATGTGACTGAAGTTGTAGGATCGTGCAAAGTCGGACCACTCCTGGTTGTAGAACCATGGACCATTGTCACTCATTACTATGAGTGGTATCCCATGCCTGGCAAATGTCTCTTTGCAGGCTTTGATGACTGACTTGGATGTGAGGTCCGACAATTTCACCACTTCCGGGTAGCTGGAGAAGTAGTCGGCTAAGAGCACGTCGTCACGCCCATTGGCGTGAAAGAGGTCTACCCCCACTTTAGACCACGGAGAGGTCACAATCTCGTGCTGTTGCAGTGTTTCTTTGGGCTGAGCCGGTTGAAACTTCTGGCAGGTAGGGCAGTTGAGGACAGTGTTAGCAATGTCCTGGTTGATACCCGGCCAGTAAACCACCTCCCGAGCACTGCGTCGACATTTCTCGACCCCAATGGTGTCCCTCATGAAGCTGCCCGAGCACCATAGCTCGCATGCTTTGAGGAATGACGATCCTATCCAGTTTAAGAAGGACTCCCTCAATAACCGTTAACTCGTCCTGAACATTAAAGAACTGGGGACACTGCCCCTTTTGCCAGCCATGGTCGAGGTGTTGCATCATGCGCTGCAGTAGAGGATCTTTGGCAGTTTCTTTGCGCATTTGGACCACTCGTTCATCAGTGGCTGGGAGGTTGCTGGCACACAACTGCACCTGTGCCTCTATGTGGCAGCTAGAATCGTCCTATTCACAGGGCGTGGTGATGGATCGGGATAGGGCATCGGCAATGATCAGCTCCTTACCCGGTGTGCAGACAAGTTCGAAGTCATAACGGCGGAGACGAAGAAGAATTTGCTGCAGCCGAGGTGTCATGTCATTTAAATCCTTCTGGATTATGTGGACTAAAGGACTGTGGTCTGTTTCCACCGTGAACTTCGGCAGGCCGTATACGTAGTCATAAAACTTGACTATTCCTGTCAGGAGACCCAAGCACTCCTTCTCGATCTGGGCATACCATTGTTCGGTCAGAGTCATGGCCCTGGAGGCGTATGCCACTGGAGCCCAGGACGAGGAGTCGTCTCGCCGGAGGAGCACCGCCCCAATGCTGTCCTGGCTTGTGACAGTAGATATCTTGGTGTGAAAGGGAAAATGCTGGAAAATCTCAGCAAGTCTGGCAGCATCTGTAGGGAGAGAAAAGAGCTCACGTTTCGAGTCCGATGACTCTTTGTCAAAGCTCTGACAAAGAGTCATCGGACTCGAAACATTAGCTCTTTTCTCTCCCTATAGATGCTGCCAGACTTGCTGAGATTTTCCAGCATTTTCCCTTTCGTTTCAGATTCCAGCATCCGCAGTAATTTTCTTTTATCCAGATATCTTGGTGTCCCTGGCTGCATTAAAGAACGCCAGTACTGGGCTGTGGTGAGCTTCACCTTTAGCTCGAGCCACTCCTTTTCATGTGCAGGCAGCCACTGGAACACTGTTGACTTCTTTACGAGATGCCGGAGGGCCGTGGTATGGGCTGCCAAATTGGGAATGAATTTCCCGAGAATATTTGCCATCCCGAGGAAGCGGAGGACCACCTTCTTGTCCTCCGGGGTCTTCATGGCATTGATCGCCAGCACCTTGTCGGCGTCAGGTTGCACACCCTGCTGTGAAATGTGGTCACCCAGAAATTTGATAGCGGATCGACCAAATGAGCATTTGGCTCTGTTGAGCTGGAGGCCATTTTTATGAAGCCGCTGGAAGACCTTTTTGAGGCGAGCAATGTGATCCCCGGGCGTTGTGGACCAGATGATCACGTCGTCCACAAAGACTCGCACCCCCTCGATGCCCTCCAACATTTGCTCCATAATGCGATTAAATACTTCGCAAGCTAATATGATACCGAAAGGCATGCGGTTGTAGCAATAGTGGCCGAACGGAGTGTTAAACGTGCGCAGCTTCCGACTGGACGCGTCCAGCTGTATCTGCCAGAACCCACGGGAGGCGTCCAGCTTGGTGAAGAATTTGGCATGAGCCATCTCACTGGTCAACTCTTCACGCTTCGAGATGGGGTAGTGTTCCCACATGATATTGCGGTTCAGGTCTTTGGGATCAATGCAAATGCAGAGTTCACCAGAGGGTTTTTTTACGCAGACCATGGAACTGACCCAGTTGTTGGTTCCGTGACCTTTGACATGATGCCCTACTCTTGGAGGTCTTGTAGCTGCTTTTTCAGACGATCCTTGAGAGGAGCCGGCACCCAACGTGGTGCATGGATCACTGGGGTGGCATTCGGCTTGAGCAATATTTTGTAACGATATGGGAGCATGCCCATTCCATCAAACACGTTGTGGTATTGCGTGAGAATGTTGTCTATCTCGGCCTGGAGATTCACATCAGGTGAGGTAGTCGCCGGTGTCGAGGACATAGTGTGGACTAACTGGACTAGATTCAGGAGCTTGCAGGCGCGAGCACCGAGCAGGAACGCCCTGTCAGGCCGGACGATCTTGAATCGTAATGTTGCCTTGATTGCCTTGTGAGAAACCCCTAGCTGACATGATCCACTGGCAGCTATGGCATTGCCAGAATAGTCAAGGAGCTGGCAGGCCGATGGAAGAATGCTTGGTTGGTCACGGATGCTGTCGAGATCTGACTGTGATATGAGGTTCGCAGACACGCCGGTGTCCAGTTTAAATCGGATGCGAGCCTGGTTGACTGTGATGACAGTACACATCTCGTCGTCGGGATCCACACTGAGGATCGAAAGGCGGTTTGCAGATGCAGTGGAGACCAGCTCGCGTGTGGTTATGATACCCATCCGATATGGAGACACGAGGCAGTCAGCATCAGGGTCTGTTGGGCTGTCAGGATCAGAATCCTGCATGCCTTGTTGTACTGAGCGGACACGTCTGTGCTGCAGCTGGGATCGCTGGCTGATAATCGGTGGAGCGGACCTGCAGAAGGCCGTTTAATGGCGAGGCTTCCCACACTGTAGACATCGCCGTCCTTTGGCTGGACATTGCTGCTTTAAATGGGCGGAGCCACAATTCAGACACGTCATGACTCTGACGTCAGCGTGTTCCGTGCGCCATCGCGCATGCGCAGTGCGGTTGGCCGACGTACACACCTGCGCATTAGGGTTTTCGGCCTCGTCGTCCACCCAGCGAAACAGCCACTCTCATCGATGCTCAGGCCTTGCATTTGTGCAATGGCTGCACCCGTTCTGCCTCATGGGAGGCCAGTTTTGCAGTTTCTGCCGCCCTGATGTGGGAGTAATGATTCTTGGCAATACCCATGGACTACGCACGTCTCGATAGCGACAGAGAGAGTCAACTGTTTGATTTTGAGGAGCTGCTGCCGCAGGGAGTCGGACTGGACCCCGCAAACGATCTAATCCTGGATCATGGAATCAGTCGTCGAGCCATAATTACAGGACTGCGCCAGGATGCAGAGATGGGTCAGGAAGGACTGGAAAGGTTCATCCTTACCCTGAAGCCTCTGTTTGAAGATGTACCGTTCAAAGCTCTCATTCACCTCAGTGTCGCAGGGGCTGTTGAATTTTAGCAGAACTGTCTTGAACTTCGTCTTGTCTTTGCCATCGGCAAATGTAAGCGAGTTGTAGATATGGATGGCGTGATCCCCCGCAGTCGACAGCAATAGCGCAATCTTCCTGGCATCTGATGCTGCCTCGAGGTCGGAGGCCTCGATATACAGGAGAACCTTTGCTTGAAGGTTTTCCAATTGGCGGCGAGGTTGACGGAGATGCGGAGCTGTGGAGGAGTCAATTCTGATGGAGTCACTGCGTCGGGTTTCATGTCATTCTTTCCCAAGAATCGGCAAACAGCGATAGCAGGCGGGAAAACCGGCAGCTTTGTGGCTTTCTCTGTTGTATCCCTCGGACCTGGGGTAAAATAAATCAAGTGTCTGATCCCATGGCTTTGATGGCGGACACGCCAGCAGCGAGGTCAATTGAGGAATGGGCTGCCCAGCGCAAACCCTGGAACGTCCGCCCACCCCCCCTTCCGCACCCCCACCCGGTCCTGACCCCTGACACTGCCCACACCACAACCTGGGTACTACATGGGCTCTATCCAGGCAGTGCCAGAGGAGGTGATCCACGTGCTGAAGGACTTCATTGGGACTTCAATGATTCTGCTCAAATCACCTGCTCCCAGTCATGGGCGCTGTGGTTTCAATCCTCCTTGGCTTGCAGCATGACAGGAGAGTGAGCAGAGGCAACACAGAGAAGGCTACTCTGCTCAAAGAGTGAGGAGGACAAGGGGAGAAGGGTTCCTAACAGGTAGTCATTTTCATGCAGGGTCTTTGTGAAGAAATTGTCCAACCTCACTGAGGAATAGTGTGTGTGATGTCTCCATCTCACTGAGGAGGTGCTCACCTGTCAGAGCATCAGACTTGCTGCTTCAGAGCAGGCCGAAGGCAAAGCTGTCAGTGACTGAGAAGTGAATTGGTTTCCTTCCAGGTGAGGGCAGGAGATACTTCCAGCATCTCCCGGCTTGTTATTCATCCTTACCTGAGGGAGGCCACTGAATCCCCCTCTGCAAAGAGTTCTTTAATTCTCTCATGACAAAGAGAAGTAGGTGGGTGAGGATTGAAGACTGGGTGCCACTGATCACACACAGATCACTTTGCAGGTATTGTGTAGAGATCCTGAGGTGTGTCACAGCTCGAAGGGGTTCCACTCAAGGCCGGCCCAAGGCACCGGCAACTCGGGCAGTCGCCCGGGGCGCCATGTGCTGGGGGGCGCCAGAGATTCGGGTCCCGCGCATGCGCAGTTGGGCCGGTGCCAACCAGCGCATGCGCGGTGGCCGCCCTCCCCCAGGGCGGCCCCATCCGCCCCCCCCCTCCGTCCGCCCCCCCCCTCCGTCCGCCCTCCGTCCGTCCCCCCCTCGGCCCTGCCCCCGCCCCTCGGCCCCGCCCCTGCGCCTCGGGCCCGTTCCCCCCGCCTCGGGCCCGCCCCCCCCCGCCTCGGCCCCGCCCCCCGCCTCGCCCCACCCCCCCACCTCGGGCCCGCCCCCCCGCCTCGGCCCCCCCCGCCTCGGGCCCGCCCCCCCGCCTCAGCCCCCCCCCCCCGCCTCGGCCCCCCCCCGCGCTTCGCCCGCCCCGCCTCGGCCCCGCTCCCCCACCTCGGCCCCCCCCCTCGCCCCCCCGGCCCCGCGCCTCGGCCCCCCCCGTCTCGGCCCCCCCCCGCCTCGCCCCCCCCGCGCCTCGCCCCCCCCCCCCCTCCTCGCCCCCCCCGCCTCGGCCCCCCCCCCCGCCTCGGCCCCCCCCCCCCCCCCCCACCCCGAAGGGCGCCGAAGTTCAGCTTGCCCGGGGCGCCAGCTACCCTAGGGCCGGCGCTGGTTCCACTTCCTCAATGTCCAGCTGTGTGTGACCATTCACTGTGTGTTGCCCAGATCGATTCCTGGTATCCTGGCAGCAGTCATGATGCTTTCAGTCTGTGACAGTCATCTGTGCCATCAGCTCCGGTTTCCTCCCACAATCCAAAGATGTGCAGGTTAGGTGGATTGGCCATGATAATTGCCCCTTAGTGTCCAAGGATGTGTCGGTTTGGTGAAGGTGACTGTGGGGGGAGTGGGGGGGGGGGGGGGGGGGGGGGAGTGGGTCTAGGTGGGGTGCACTTTCAGGACATAGCAGTCAGCAGGATGCCTCCATCCCTGCTGCAGATGTCGGGACTGTACCAAGCATAGTGGTAGGGTTAAGAAAGTTCAAATGTTTTGATATCACCTCAGGGTCATGTGTGCTGTTAATAAATTGTCCTTTTTGAAAATCATTCCATGGATTTGTGGATGTAATGGTCAGATGAGAGCATTTTGCTTTGGATATTTGCAATCTCCTTATTCCGAGGTTCAGCCTTCCTCACACTCAGAGTGTCCCTTTTAAGATTAGTATTCATGTGATGCCAACCTCAGTGACACTTGGTACTGGATCCATGTGTGTTGTCATGGAGATGTGTGGTAATTCTTTATTTGGCCTGTATGATGAGTGGTTTCTCAACCATTAGTCTCCAATGGCTAATGAGGGCTCATCATGAATCGGGGTTTCCTAACTAATAATGTCCCAAACCAAACATGCACTTTGGGATGAGAACCCTACGCTGGTTCCCATCGTAGCAGAGTTTGCATCCTTACATGGCGTGGGAAATGTCTAGCTTCAACTCACATCGCTGTTCTTCCTTGCTGGGCTTTAAGTTGACAGAGTGAGCACATTAGTGGACACCGTTGACTCCAGTTAAGATCTGACCCTAGTGAATCGTGAGTACTTAAAGCCCAAGTGTGAATGCAGAACCCGTCCTGTCAGCGATGGTTCGGCTATTCCTTCAGAATCATGAAATGGCTTGGAGACCTGGAGAAGATGTTTCCTGATGATTGGATTTAAATGTTTCACTCCTCTTGAAACCTTTAATCTCAGAGAGCATCACGGCCATGTCTCACACCCCTCCCTTACTCCATGATATAATGGCAGGCTCTCATGTTGTCTCTCAACATCCTCCTGGGCTTCCTCCACCTCCTCACCTTCATCTCCCAAAGAGGGCACCTCCCCCTCCAGTTCACCCTGTGGCAGGACCTCACCTCTCTGCAAAGCCACATTGTGAAGGGCACAACAAACTGCAATGATGCTGCAAACCCTCTCTGGGGCATATTGTAGAGAGCCACCTGAGCAGTCCTAGCAGCTGTATCACATCTTTAGCAGTCCAATACTGCTGTCACCTTCGGGGCCACTGGCAGGGGGAGGCCTCCAAACCAACATGGTGTCAGGGCTTCTCAGAGCAAGAGGCATATACAGCGGACCAGATCCCTGGACATTCACAGCCTTGTCCTGCACTGCCACTCACTCATTTGTAGAAAGGAAATCCACAGACAATTGGCCCAGTGTTGTCAGTTGTCTCCGTGGTCTGAGTCTCTGCTCCTCAGCCTCCTGGTGATGTTCACACTCCTCCTGACCGTGTCCCAAATGCAGTGACTCCTGCGGGAGCAGCGCACAGATGCCTTTTAATCCTTCCCCTCCTGTGCTAATGAGGAGTCATGGAAGAACTCCCTGGACCATTGCATCCATTCTCACTTTTGGCTTTACTCTAAAAAGAGATAATCGATCATGGAATTTACAGTGCAGAAGGAGGCCACCTGGCCCATCGAGCCTGCACCAGCTCCCGGAAAGAGCACCCCACCCAAAGTCAACACCTCCCCCCATCCCAACAACCCAGCACAACACTAAGGGCAACTTTGGACACTAAGGGCAATTTAGCATGGCCAATCCACCTAACCTGCACATCTTTGGACTGGGGGTGGAAACCGGAGCACCCGGAGGAAACTCACACACACACGGGGAGGATGTGCAGACTCCGCACAGACAGTGACCCAGCCGGGAATCGAACCTGGGACCCTGGAGCTGTGAAGCCATTGTGCTATCCACAATGCTACCGTGCTGCCCTAAAGATATTGAAGACCAGAATGGTAAAGGTGTGATCAAGAAAGCTATGGGAAAAGTTGGGCAGCTAAGCAGCTGAGAACTTGTGAATTCCATCATTGAACCAATGTGGCTCTGAACTCCACTCATTGACTTGGTGTAACTATGAGCATTCATTTACTCATGGTGAATGAATGGTATCCATGGCCACTGATGAATGACATTCATTGTTAACCTGACTCCCCTTCACTGATGGGATGGCAGAATGAATGCAGCTGTGCCCCCTGACTACAGCCTTCACTCCCCAAGGCTGTATTACTGTCTTCCACTATGTAGCTTTTCAAAACTGGATATGAGCCTATTGAGTTGTGCCAATCCCTTTCAAAGCGCAAAATTAGACATCTGTCTCATTCTTGCTTCCTGGGCTTCGAGTCCTGTGGAATTGACTTGGACTTTGCCCACTGTAGTGGCACCAACAAGTGAGTATGCATTCCAAGGAACCCGAGGCTAGCTTAGCGGTCTTCTCTTTGCGGTACTTTGTCATACCGTTCCCAGACAGAACCGGTCTTTCCATTTTGGTTGATGCCATTTTACCTGAGTGTTGAGATGGTGGTGCTGCACCTTTATTGCAGGACAGAGTTTGATCCTCCCTCACTGTCTGGAATAGAAAAATACAGCCCAGAACAGGCCCTTCGGCCCATGATGTTGTGCCAAACTTTTGTCCTCGATTAAGAACAAATTAATCTACACTCCCTCATTCTACCGTAATCCATGTACCTAGCCAATAGCCACTTGAAGGTCCCTCATGTTTCCGACTCAACTACTCAACTACTGTCTGTGCCTTCGATTACCCTGGGCCTCACAATGCAGGTAGAGATACCACCTGTTGTTCTCCAGCCTCCCCCACTAATACTGGATCCTGTTGTTGTGATGGTGGACATTAACACACTCCCCCCTCTTCCACATCACCACTGAGGCACCTATGTCACACATGAACCTGTATCCACTCCATTTGGAGGATGTCTGCACCATCACTTAAAGAGGTTTTCCACCCTGAGATCTTCACCCCATTCCTCATGCGTTCCCAGTCTACAGGAGGCCCCCCGTGACCATCCCCATACCCTCTGCAGGCCCAGTACCGAGCCCATGCCACACTCTGGGACAGTAGCTGCAGGACAGCCCTGCACACCAAACTGCATTTTTCCTTTGAAGCACACTGCCCATGCCCCTCCCTGTAGCTGTGGTGTACCATGCTCCCAGTGATTGCTCCCGCTGCATTCCCGCTGCTCACCTTCCACTGTCTCCCATCTCTGACTTCAGACTGTGATGTCCACATAGCCCCTTAGCTGCCTATCATCTATGACTCCTTTCTATTTTGCAGCAGGAACAGCTCTATGCTAGTTCCTTAACTTAAACAGGAGCCTTGACATTGTTCCCGTTTCCAAAAGGAACTATGGACAACAATCACTGTCACAAAAAACTGCAGCCCCAACCGGATTTGTGTTTGAATGAAACATTCCTAATGTGTTGCACTAACAGACACTCACCCCATAATCTCCTGCCTGCATACATCCACCTCCAGAAATACATATGCCAGTCATTAGACCCCCTTGCTTTTCTGCAGTTCATGCAGCCTTGTTGGGGTCCAGCTTCTCTCCCCTCGGTCTTCCCCCTGCCTTCCATTGCTCATCCTCATAATCCACTTCTTTGCCCCTCTGCCTGCTATTGTGACTCTTTGTCATTCACCCGCTCTCTCCTTTCATAGCCCTCCTCTCACATTGCTCCTAGTGCTGACTTTCCCCCACCCAACTCTTTTCACAATTCCCCTCTTTGGTTTCATCTGCCCACCCCCACTCCTCATCTCGGAACCCAACCCCGGTCGAACTTCAGACTTTGCTGTGGTGGCTCACGTATAGGCGCTTCAGCATCGTGAGGGTGTCTGCGTACATGGAGGCTTCCTTGAGTTGTACAGAGATTCGATGGAGGAGGTTCAGCTTCTGTTCGTCGGTGATGGTGGGCGAGGAGGAGGCGGCGAGGTAGGCCTCGAAACATCGGAGCCAGTGTGAAAAAATCTCTTCGGCTTCCGCGGCCTGTGGGCCGAGTTCCAGTCGGTCAGGTTAGTACAGTACAATGATCCATAGGTGGAGCACACATGGGTAACAGTGTGATACAATGTAATACAGTGGTGAATGGTTACTACAATATGTTCACCACAATTTTCCAGCATTTTCTCTTTCGTTTGAGATTCCAGCATCCGCAGTAATTTGCTTTTATATATTGATTTGTTTTACTGAATGCCGGATGGTTTGCATAATTTTGTGAAGTACAGACATTGGGCGGGATTTTCCACGCCGACTGGTGCAAAAACCGGTGCCAGCGGCCTTTCAGGCCCGCCGTCCAGCAGCGGGGCTGGCCAAAAGGCTTTCGCCGGTTCGCGCATGCGCCGGTGGTGACGTCAGCGGCCAGCTGCCGCTGACGTCACCACCGGCACATGCGCGCTGTGGGATTCTCTTCCGCTTCCGCCATTTCGGAGGCCGTGGCGGCGGCGAAGGAGAAAGAGTGCCCCCAGGGCACTGGCCCGCCCCCTGATAGGGGGGCCCCGATCGAGGGCCTGGCCACCATGGGGGCACCCCCCCCGGGGTCCGATCGCCCAGCGCCCCCCCCCCCAGGACCCCGGGGGCCCGGTCGCGCCGCCGATCCCGCCGCCACCAGAGGTGGTTCAAACCTCGGCGGCGGGAGAGGCCTCCCAGTGGCGGGACTTCGGCCCATCGCGGGCCGGAGAATCGCCGCAGGGGCCTCGCCGATCAGAGTGCCGAGATATCCCGCCCCCGCCAATTCCCGGGTGGCGGAGAATCTCTGCCACGGCGGGGGCAGGATTTTCGGCGGCCCCAGGTGATTCTCCGACCCTGCTGGGGGTCGGAGAATTTCGCCCATTGTTTGAAACAGTCCTGATAATCGCATCTCACCACGATTTCTGGGCCCCCCATTTAGCATGTCAAAAGGAAGTTTCAGTTATGAGGAGGTGTTAACGGCCTTCCCTGCCTGGATGTCCGGGGATAATGACGTTTCTTGGAGTCTGGCTGTCTCCATGTGGTATCCCTGATTGTGTTGCGAATGCAAACATGTTTCTCAGACCTTTGCCATTGTGGGTGCTGATGGCCTGTTGATTGCTGCCTGGCTAGAAGTCTGAGTTAACCCTCCCCTGTTTTCTAGTGAGGGCTGACTTGCTTTTGTGCATTTGTGCCTTTATTTATGCGATTTAGACAGATTATGAACAGACATTGAAATAAAAATATACATATAAAAGCATGGTCCCCGATATTCCTCCAACACTACCCTCCGCTTAACGGATCCCTTCCCCTGTCTCCAATATTTTCCCTACTCCTGGACCTCACCCCCCAGGCCTTTTGCCCTTTCTAAATCATCTCTTTGAGAACAGCCGACAATGGCAGTGGGGCGGCTTTGTGGCACAATGGTTAGCACTGCTGCCTCACAGCGCCAGAGATCCAGGTTTGATCCCGATCTTGGGTGATTGCCTGTGTGGAGTTTGCACATTCTCCCCGTGCGTGCGTGGGTTTCCTCCGGGTGCTCCAGTTTCCTTCCACAGTCCAAAGATGTGCAGGTTAGGTGAATTGGCCATGATAAATTGCCGTTAGTGCCCAATGGTTAGGTGGGGTTACAGGGATAGGGTGGGTGAGTGGGCCGAAGTAGTGTCTTCTTTCAGAGGGTCAGTGCAGACATTTTGTGGGCTGAATGGCCTCGTTCTGCACTGTAGTGATTCTGTGATATTGGGTGTCGCACATTTTCTGTTCATTCACTCTAATCTGTCTCCCTCTGAACTTGTTGCACACTGTTCTGATGAAAGATCACCTCAACAGATCTGATTGATCTGCAGAACCTTTCCTGAAATATATAAATGTGAGTCCTGGCGATAGAAAGTAATAGGGGTACGGTGAATTGAACGCTGTGCAATTGGTAAGATCTGAAACTTCTTGCAGCATTGCATGCAGTTCCTCAAAGCTACACTGTTGCATTGACCACATTGGCCTCAATGCAGCATTTAAGAATCTTGAAGCCCAAACTCTGACCTGTTCCAACATTGCCATTCTTCTTTCAAGTCAAAATCTCTTCCCCACCCCCGTCCATTGCAGGTTAGCTTTAAGTGGTGATAATGTCACACAAGCTTGACCATTTGCTGAGGTGAGCAGCCAGTTGGTCTGTGCGCTAACTAGGCAACAGAATGTTTGCGTGCTATCTACTTTGGATGGAACAGATGTGGGTTAATCACACATTACGACCCCATATCCATTTCCAGAGACTATCAAATTTAGCATCCCACTCCCTCCCAGAGTTTTACCACAAAATTAATGCTGCAGTAGTATCTTAAAACAAGAGCACATCGTATCCTGGCTGTCAATCTGCAGAACTGCTGAGGTCCAATACAAAGGTTTTCAGAATATCTGGTAGCCATTTGAACACAAGCTACAGATGTGGAAAGCAACTCAATCTACTTTTGATCATCATTCCAAACAAACTTTACAAACCCCTTCACAGCTAATCTTCTGGAGAATGAAGATCTTTTCTTCAGTTCCCTCCCTGGAAGACCATTTCAGCCCTTGTTCACTCGAATGAGGACTGTTTTATGTGACAGTACAACTCAATGGTAGCGCAATCAGCTCAGCATTTGGAGGTTTGTGGCTTCACGTTCCACCCCAGAGATTTGCCAATATCTAGACTGACTTCCAGTGTGTTACTGAGGGAGCCATGCATTGCTGGAGGTGCCATCCTTTGGACGAGGCATTAAACTAAAATCCCATTTTCCCTCTTTGGTGCTATTTCAAAGAAGACCACAGGAATCCTCCCTGGTGTCCTAACCAATATCTATCCTCAAACCAATACCACCAAAACAAATTGTTTGGTCATTATCTCATTGTTCTTTCTGGGATATTTTTAATAAGGTATGGGGACTCCACAGCGAGATCAAGCCGCGGCATTACTGGCTCCAAAAAAGCACCGCTTTGAACACGTCCATACTGGGGTCAAGAGCATCCAGCTGACCACACAGGAACAACACAAACCAACTAACTGTTTACTGCAGTCCAAGAAAAACAATTTGGGAAGGTGGCTCAGCTGGAAAGGTTGCATGTCGACAGCTTCAGTTTTACCCTCGTCGCCAGTTTAATAATGCGCAGGGAGTCCACAGCGAGATTAAAATACAGACATTTATTTTGCAACAGTTCATACATGACAACTGGTCAATGACACCAGGTACTCTCTCTCTCTCTTGTCGGTCAGTTCCACACTGGCTGACCTTTTATACAGGTACAGATAAGCTACCCCAACCCCAGCAGGGGAGCTCATACACCCCAAGAAGCACGGGGAAACAATCATCCCTACATCGTATGTCCCGTGCTACAATATCACTGAGCATAAACTGGCTGCAGTGTCTCCTACATGACACTGGAGACTTTATTTCAAAAACATCTGATTGATTGTAAAGTGTTTTGGAAACCCTGAGGTTTTGAGAGGTGCTAAATTAAAGTAGGTTTATTTATATATATCTTGTCCTTTTAAACTGACTTCTACCCTCACAACAGCCTGCAGGAACACTGTATATATAAAAATTCACCGACCTGAAAAGTGAACTCTATTTCTTCCTCCAAGTTGCCGCCTGACCTGCTGAGTATTTCCAAGTTTTTCTGTTGTAATTCCACCAGTTAATACTGGTGTGGTCACAAAAACGATTGTGAGCGAAATGAAAATGCTGGCATAAAGTAATGTGACAAAAATTCCAGGTTTGCTTATCCTGACCATTTGGATCAGTGACACTGTTTATTCATGAGCGCAGTGGCGGACTGGGTCTAAAAATATTGGTTGCCAGGAGACAAAGGGGGCCCACCCACAACTACAATGCTATCATTTAATTTTCATAATGAATAAATAAAATTTTCAAAAAATACAAATGGAAAAAAGGGTGCAATTAAAATTTTTGTGGAAAAAATGTGTATTTCTTAGTAATTACAGTGTACATGCACTGTACATATTACTGGCAGTAGATACCAAATGTAAATACAGAATGTTATAATTGAATTATTTATTTATTTTTTTAAATTTTAAGTAATTGGTCAATATTTTTAAATAGTTTACTGCACAATTTACACATTAACAGATAGTTCAAAAGCACAATAGAGCATTGCATGCAGTCCACTATATTAAGAGCAATTGTTTGTGTTCGCTAGATGATTGTGCGAATCTGCCAATAATTGCTTCTGCATCCAATTCATCTAACAATTCCTTTTCAATGGTAGCAACATGCATGATTCCAAATTCTCCTCAGACAGCGAATTTCTTAACCTTGTCTTTATGATCTTTAGCTTTGAAAATGTCCTCTCACATTGGACTTGAGTAACTGATAGTGTGCAGATGACTTTATAAAGTTCATAAAGGTTTTCATATGCCTTGTCATGAAGTCTGTTGGATGCCAGAATTTCTAGTGCACACGATGGGCAAGTGCTGCAAATTTTACAATTGTTGCAACTGGAATCCATATTCTCACCATCATTAAGCAATAGCTTTAATACATCAAAGTTTGAAGCAAAAGAAAACAATTCCAATATTACTTGATCTTTGCTGATTTGTGGAAACAGCTTAATAATACCTTCCAATACTTCATCTTCAAGGCCCTTCTCTGCAATAGTTTTAAACTTTGCTGGGTCCAAGCAGGACAAATCTTTATACAACTGTTTGTGTTGTACAAAGCGTGATTCTAGTGACTGGACAATGCAATCCAGTATTAGGTTAAAAACATTTACTCGAAAATCAGCTAGAGAATCTGAGGAATTTCTTTCATCATCAATAAGCTCATCTGCCATTCTTTTCTTCTTCCTCTGCCTCTTAACTGGCAATGCTGCTTCCAACGCATCAATTTCCAATGTTTGATTTTCATCCATATTCATCTGTGAAATCCTGTCTTTACATTTATTTACAAATTCCAAAGCCTTGCTGTGAACGTTATCAAATGTTCTTGTCTGTTCCTTCAACTTTGTTGTAGCTAAATCTACCAAACTCCATCCAGTAAACATATCTAAACCACTTGTCTCTAGATAACTTGATAATGGGATTGTAGTTTCAAATATATACAAGTAAGTAAATGCTGTCAATATGGTTTCAAACTTTAGAAGACTTTGAAGTAACACATTTTCTTCATGTTTTGTTTTTGCATCAAACTTTTCTGAATCTTGTATCATTGATAAGCATGTCAATAGATTTATGAAAGTACTGGCAGCGGCATCATCAAAACATCCAAATATAGTTGTTGCTGAATTGGATTTTTCTGACCATCTGGTCTCACCAATTAGCTTTAATCGTTTCATTTTTTCTTGTCCTAGATGTTTTCCAACAACTTCTATCCATACAGCCATTCTCTTGTATGATGCTTTCACAAAAGTTGCTATATTCTGGAGCAAATTGAAAAAAGAAACTGCAGGCACACAACATTTTGTTGTTTCAGTTATCACCAAATTCAAGACATGGGCATAGCACCATATATGAACATGTTGATCAGCCACATCAGCAATTGGATTGGATGGATTGGATTGGATTGGATTTGTTTATTGTCACGTGTACCAAGGTACAGTGAAAAGTATTTTTCTGCAAGCAGCTCAACAGATCATTCAGTACATGGGAAGAAAAGGGAATTAAACAGAATTCAAGAAAATACATGAGAATACATAATGGGGCAACACAATATATACAATGTAACGACATAAGCATTGGCATCGGATGAAGCATACATGGGTGTAGTGTTAATGAGGTCAGTCCATAAGAGGGTCATTTAGGAGTCTGGTGACAGTGGGGAAGAAGCTGTTTTTGAGTCTGTTTGTGCGTGTTCTCAGGCTTCTGTATCTCCTGACCGATGGAAGAAGTTGGAAAAGTGAGTAAGCCGGGTGGGAGGGATCCTTGATTATGCTGCCTGCTTTCCCCCGGCAGCGGAAGGTGTAGATGGAATCAATGGATGGGAGGCAGGTTCGTGTGATGGACTGGGCGGTACTCACGACTCTCTGCAGTTCCTTGCGGTCCTGGGCCGAGCAGTTGCCATACCAGGCTATGATGCAGCCCGATAGGATTCTCTCTATAGTGCATCTGTAAAAGTTGGTAAGGGTTAATGTGGACATGCCGAATTTCCTTAGTTTCCTGAGGAAGTATAGGCGCTGTTGTGCTTTCTTGGTGATAGGGTCGACGTGAGTGGACCAGGATAGATTTTTGGTGATGTGCACCCCTAGGAATTTGAAACTGCTCACCATCTCTACCTCGGCTCCGTTGATGCTGACAGGGGTGTGTACAGTACTTTGCTTCCTGAAGTCGATGACCTGCTCTCTAGTTTTGCTGGCATTGAGGGAGAGATTGTTGTCGTTACTTTTTACTTTGTCGTTATAATTTTACTTTGTAAACCATTATACTGGCCATGGTAGCTTGCAGCGCCATCTGTGCTATCAGATAAACATTTTTGGGGGTCAATTTTAAGATGCTGTAATGTTTCAATCAATAGATCAAAAAGTCCCTGTCCTGTACCATCATTACTTGGCACAACTGAAAGTAGTCGCTCACAGATAATACCTTTAAGCACATACCGAATAATAATGCTAAACTGATCGCTGGATGAATTATCTTGTGTTGAATCAACCTGAATAGAATAATATTTTGCTTGAGAAACTTCATGACTAATTCTTTCTTGAATCATATTCTTCATAATTTTGATTAACATGTTTATAGTTATTTTACTCAGGTATGTAACAAGTCCACCACGGCCTTTACTTTGAGCCTTTCCTTGTTCCTCTAATCGTTTGATTCTTTGTTTAGACTTGTTTTGCACTGCAGAAATGTGAGCTGCCATAATGGGGTCATATTTTGCCATCAACTGCACTGTAGCTAAAAAATTGCCATGATTCAAAACCTCATTATCTAGAGTGTAGGCCGATTCATTTCTGTGACCTCGAAAAGGAAGTGCTTGCTTGCCTAACATCTTTATGATGTCTATAATCCTCATGACAATACTTCTCTGCTTCAATACTTCTTCTTTCCTTTTAATTAGTGATGCTGCAAAATTTTTTATCTAAGGTGCCACCATTAACCACACTGATATATTGCTGAGCATTTCTGACATGTGTTGTTGTCGATTCATGTAAAGTCAAGCTCTGGCTAATACGCCTGTAGTCACTAAAGCCACGTACAAAGGGTGATGGATTACAAGTGTTGGGAAACTCAAAGGCTAAGCAGTATGAACAATATAAGCATCTATTTTCTTTATTATATGTTAGCCATTTTCTTGGGACTGAGTCATTCATAATTTTCCTCTCATACAAACGAGCATCAAATGGCAGATCATCAAGTGGCTGAAGTGGATGTTCAGCAAAAAACTGTTTTAGCTTTGCTCGTGATGGATATTGGAAGATTCCAGTAATTGATCTTTCATTTTCTTGCGTAGGTTCATTTACAGGGTGCGCTTCAGAAACCAAGTCATTTATGCTTGAAGGAATATCTGATTCCCTGTCACTAGTTGAAGCTATGTGTTCAGATGTTGAAACTACAGGTAGTACAGATACCGGAACAAGGAAGCCAGAAGAAATATGGGGCCTGGGTTGATTAGTAATGGATGCACTTGTATTTGTCTCTACATTCAAAGTAGCTCTTCTCTGCTCTTGTAACTCGCATGTCATTCCATCATCACCATGAGCATTGTTTCTTGCTTCTTGATTATTTGTTGCAGAACTGGATATTGATGTGGATTGTGCTTGTGGTATTATAAACTCTGTAATAGGCCTGCATCGCTTGGCTGATTCCTTCCTTTCTGCTTCTTTTTGTTCTTTGCGTTTTAGTGACCCAGATTTATGCTTTTTCTTTTCCATGCTGGTAGGGGTAATATTCCTGAAATAAAAACTTAATTAAAAATAGTCCACATTGGGAAAAATTAATATTGATGATTGCAAGAATAACTTGAAGGAACGCCAGATAAACCCCTACTTGATAAAAAATATAAAATAACTTACTTACACTTCAATAGGCTATGTTCATTAGTCAATACTACTGTGGCCTATGCAGCTTCAGAAGAGGAGACAATCCACTGTCCAGTGTTCACACCAGCAAGCAACTGAGACAACTGTTGAAACTTAGAAGTTTGGTCCGACTATAGTAAGACATTAAGAATGGTCCCACAACCAAAGTTAACATGTCCAGTTTGATACCAGTGTAGTGTTACAAGTCGCAACCCTTTGAGTTTACCAATCATGGCTTATCACTTCAATATCTTTGACCTCATGATTCACGGTCATAGGTACCGCTTCTCCTTTTCAGTGACCTCACGACCCTATGTACTGCTTGATATCCTTTCAAGTTGCCGACCATCTCAAATCACGAACTGCAGCTTTATCTTTAAATTCACACACTCTTGCTGAAAACGTGGATTTCCAACTATCTCCGACCCGGGTGAACCAGCCCCCCCACCCCTCCACACCTTTTCACAACCGTTTAACACTGCTTCGTTCCTTCATACACTGAGTGATTATTTGTTTGTTTCTTTATTGCATTTTTATTTGGTATTCCTCTTTTTAAAAACAATTATATTTTATTAAGTTAGAATACAAATCTCAGGAAAGAAGTTGGAGATTTATTTATCTAATTAATTATAATTTTTAAGGGCCCCCTCAGAGATTCACGGGCCCCTTCTTGGCTCTCCGGGCCCCGGACCGATGTACCGGCTGAACCAAGACTACTGCTTGATATCCTTTGAAGTTGCCGACCATCTCAAATCACGAATTGTAACTTTATCTTTAAATTCACACACTCTTGCTGAAAACATGGAATTTCCTTAATTATGCCCGACCCGGGCCCCCCTACTCCACATCCTTCCACTACCTCCCCTGCTTCATTCCTTTTCATGCACTGCTTATTTGTGTCCTGTTCTCTTTTTTTTCTTATTCCTTTTTATTACTAAAACAGTTGTCTGTGTTTGTTTCTTTATTGCATTTTTATTTGATATAGGGGGCCCACTTCATCAGGGGCCTACTTGCCATCGGGCAAGCTGACACCCTGGCCAGTCCACCACTGCATCAGCGTAAAGAGTAGGATTCACCCAAAAGCAACAACTTTTTACAACAGAAACCACATTAAATATTTTTGTGGTAAAATAAAAGCAAAATAGAGCAAATGTTGCAGATCAGTCCCTCTGCAGACGGGTCATAGACTCAAAACATTAACTCTGTTTCTCTCTCTACAGATGCTGCCAGACCCGTTGAGTTTTCCCAATGATTCCTGTTTTTATGAAATATTTTTACAGACGATTTACGATAGGAAATTTTAAACACAAAAGCTACAATAGTTATTGGGGGTAACTTTAACTCACACAGTGACAAACTGACAGAATTAGATAGCTTCCGCTCAATTTGGGCAGCCAATCCCGTCCCATCATTATCCCGTTGGCTGAGCCCAAGGGGGAATCAGTAACGTATTTGGTGAAACACTGGTTGAGAATCAAATATCTTTGCAAATTTATTATGTTACTCTGTCATCCCTTTTCTCCTCACTGTAATCGCTCCGCGCTGCTTTCCACGATCAAAGGCAATCTCCATCCCAGACTATTCATGCACCAATTCCCTTTCCTACCTCTACACGAATATTTGTCACGGTGGCTCAACATATGAAGAATTTTGGTCACAATCCTTGGTTTTATTTTAATATATTTTATTTCTGGTAGTTCGAAATTAGCAATGGTGACAACACCAAACACCTTCTGTCAGTGATGAGCAACCTATGCTCGTGAGTGGGCTGCATGAGAGTCCCTCCTTCATCTCAGTGGGCAGCAAGATTGAAATCAGGCATGTTTCCTATTTGTGACCCATGAATAAGATTGAATGCATTTAATATACATTGCATATTTCATAACAAATTATAGAAAATGCTTAATAATTTATATATTAATAGAAATATCATTTCTTCAAGTGGTAAAAGAAAAATAAATATTGACGCTTAACTGGACACAGAGGGAGCGCACGGCTTTCACATATTGTGTGAAATCAGCAGGCACCTCACTTCACGTGTCCTTGCTTTACCTGAGTATCACTTCAGTTATACGGTTCGGAAAAAAGCTACTCGGTTTGAAACCAGTATGTGACAATTCTGTGTGTGGGAATCAAAATGTCTCCTGGGCCACACTCAGAAAGCTGACAGACCACATGTAGCTTCCGCCACAGGTGGTCCACCACTGCCTCATGTCTCAACCTTTAAAATACAGCAAAATCCATAAAGTGGGAGCTATCCATTTCGAGCAACCAATTATTATATGCTCATGATTAATCCAATACCGTCATTCCAAAGTTGAAGGTCATAGCCAATATGTTCAAATTACATTCTATTATTTTCTGGTTTTTAAAAATATTTTTATTCCCCATTTTCACATTTTCTTCACAACTTACACCCCACCAACAAACAGTAAATGGTAACGAATACAATGTCAATCCGCTTATTAACAACAACGATCCCATCCCTCCACCACACTCCAAACAATGGCCCGCCTGATAATATAAGCATCAAATAAAATGAAACCTCCAAAGGAGGGAAAAAAGGGAAAAAGAAAAAGGAATCAGGAATCGCTTATGGTCACCATTGACATATATAGTCCACCCCCCAAACCGCAACCCACCCCGCCGTAATATTCAACGCCATCCAATCCCTGGGAGAGTACCGTGAATGACACCCATGAATTTTAGACACCCTCCTGTGGTGAATGTAACTTAGTAATTCACACTGTATTTACCAATACCATTGTAAGGACGGTAGTGTTATCCGACCACTAGGGGGAGTAGCTCTGGGAATGCTCAGGAATTTGTACAGGGCTCCACCCTTGGCTCCGCCCATGACTCCTCCCCCTGGACTGCTGTATAAATACCCTTGTCCAGAGCCAGCCTGCCAGTTTATCGAGAGTTCAACGGGTAATAGGCTGGCTCTGTAGTAAGTAGATTAAAATCACTGTTCATATCTTAAAGCACGTGTCTAGTGAATTGATGGTTCCATCAATTTAATCTACTTAGGAACAATCAGGATCGATCATGGTATCAGCCCTCAAGCCTGGACGCCTGGAACTCGACCCACAGGATGCAGAGGCAAAAGAAATCTTCTCCCACTGGCTGCGGTGCTTTAAGGCCTACCTGGCAGAAGCGAGCACAGCCGAAACAACAGAGGATCAGAAGTTAAGTCTACTGCACGCGAGGGTGAGCCACAGAATCTCTACGCAACTAAATACGGCCGGTTCATATACTGCAGCGCTAGCAATACTCGATAAGATGTATGTAAGGCCCATTAACGAAGTTTACGCATGCCATGTGTTCACGACTCGCCGCCAGCGGCCTACAGAATCACTCGCCGAATTTTTAAGAGAGCTCAATAATCTATCAAATGACTGTAACTATCAAGCAGTTACCGCGGCTGAACATAGAGAACTTGCTGTACGCGATGTTTTTGTAGCGGACCTCAGGTCTAATTATGTGTGCCAACGACTGCTGGAAAAGGGGGCCCAAGACTTAGAAACAACTGCGGAAATTGCTACCATGGTGGAGGTCTCCTTCCGCAGCCTCACCCCGTTCCCCGTGGACCCCGCGACCAAATCATGGGCCCCCGACCAGTGACTCCCCCAGGCCTGTGCCATGCAGCCGCCCAGCCACCATGCTGCCCCAGCCAGCCACCATGCTGCCCCAGCCAGCCACTATGCTGCTCCAGCCAGCCATTATGCTGCTCCAGCCTGCCATTTCTGCGGGCAGAATCAGCACCCGCGGCAGCACTGCCCGGCCCGCAACGCGACCTGCAGCAACTGCGGGCGGAAAGGCCACTACGCGAGAGTGTGCCTCACAAAAAGGGCCCCAGCTTCCAACTCCCCAGCGGCACAAAGTAATCGCTCCCCACACCCGCAGGCCCGCGGGGCCCGAAATGCCACGGCCTATGCCCCGACCCCGCCCCCTCCCGCCATGTGCGATCCATGGGAGCCACCATCTTGGCAAACCTCCACCACGCGGCCAGCCACGTGCGACTCATGGGGGCCGCCATCTGGGACGCCATCTTCCTCGCCGCCCGCCACGTGCGATCCACGGGCCCGACCTGCATCTCCACGCTCGGAGAACTCATCAGAAGAGTACGACCTCCCCTGGCGCTCGTCACGCGGCCCGCAACTCGGCGCAGTCACCCTGGATCAATCACGCCCGAAGCATCTGCAAAATTCGATGGCAGAGGTCCAAATCAACGGGTACAACACGCCATGCCTTTTCGACTCCGGGAGCACTGAGAGCTTCATACACCCAGACCTGGTAAGACGCTGTTCGCTCCCCGTTTTCCCCGTGCGGCAAACTATCTTGTTCGCTTCAGGCTCCAATTCTGTCCAGATCCAGGGGCGCACCGCCGCGACACTCACAATCCGAGGCAAAATTTCAACTCTACGTTTTGCCCGACCTCTGCGCGCCACTCTTATTAGGCCTAGATTTTCAGTGTAATCTTAAGAGCCTCACCCTCAGCTTCGGCGGGTCCCTGCCCCCACTCAATATCTGCAGCCTCGCTACGCTGCGAATCTCCCCCCCTCCTCTCTTCACCAATCTCACAAAGGACTGTAAACCCGTAGCCACTCGTAGCAGGCGGTACAGCCTGCAGGATAGGGTATTTATCAGATCAGAAGTCCAAAGGTTTCTCAGTGAGGGGATTATAGAGGCCAGCAATAGTCCCTGGAGAGCTCAGGTGGTGGTCGTTAAGAACGGGGAAAAATTCCGCATGGTTGTCGACTATAGTCAGACCATAAATAGATTTACACTCCTCGATGCGTATCCCCTCCCCAGGATTGCAGACATGGTCAATCAGATCGGCCAGTATCGGCTCTTTCCCACGGTGGATCTGAAGTCTGCATACCACCAGCTCCCAATCCGCCCGGCGGACCGCCACTACACGGCATTCGAGGCCAATGGCCGCCTCTTCCATTTCCTCTGGGTCCCCTTCGGCGTCACTAATGGGTTCTCGGTGTTCCAACGAGCAATGGACTGAATGGTGGACCAGTACGGGCTGCGGGCCACGTTTCCGTACTTGGACAATGTCACCATCTGCGGCCATGACCAGCAGGACCACGATGCCAAACTCCACCATTTTCTCCAGACGGCACAGAAATTAAACATCACCAACAACAAAGAGAAATGCGTTTTCCGCACAAACAGACTGGCCATCCTCGGCTACGTCGTGGAAAACGGAGTCCTGGGCCCAGACCCGGACCATAAGCTCTTAGAACTCCCCCTCCCCCATTGCCCCAAGGCCCTCAAATGGTGATTGGGCTTCTCTCCTACTACGCCTAGTGGGTCCCTCAATATGCGGACAAAGCCCGCCCACTCTTTAAGGCCACATGATTTCCCCTGTTAGCTGAGGCACGCTAGGCCTTCAACTGCATCAAGGAGGGCATCGCCAAAGCGGCCATGCGGGCGGTGGATGAATCCACTCCATTCCAGGTTGAGAGCGACGCCTCAGAGGTAGCTGTAGCAGCCACACTAAATCAGGCAGGGAGACCAGTCGCATTTTTCTCCCGTACCCTCTCCGCTTCAGAACTCCAACACTCCTCAGTCGAGAAAGAAGCACAAGCCATAGTGGAGGCTATTCATTACTGGAGGCACTACCTCGCAGGTAGGAGGTTCACCCTCATCACCGACCAAAGATCGGTTGCCTTTATGTTTGATAACTCGCAAAGGAGCAAAATAAAAATGATAAAATTCTTCGGTGGAGGATCAAACTCTCCACCTATAGCTACGATATTAAGTATCGACCTGGGAAGCTCAACGAGCCTCCGGATGCCCTATCCCGCGGGACATGCGCCAGCACGCAGATTGACCGACTGAAAGTCATCCACAATGACCTCTGCCACCCAGGGGTCACCCGGCTCGCCCACTACATCAGAGCCCGAAACCTGCCTTTCTCCAACGAGGAGGTAAAAGCGGTCACCAGGGACTGCCCGACCTGTGCAGAGTGCAAACCGCACTTCTATAGACCAGACAGGGCCCACCTGGTCAAGGCTTCTAGGCCCTTTGAACGCCTCGCGATTGATTTCAAAGGGCCACTCCCCTCAACTAACAAGAACGTTTACTTTCTAAACGTCGTAGATGAGTTCTCCCGTTTCCCATTTGCTATCCCGTGCCCCGACATGACCTCCCACACAGTCATTAGGGCCCTGCATAGCATCTTCCCCCTGTTTGGTTTCCCCAGCTACGTGCACAGCGACCGGGGTTTGTCCTTCATGAGCGACGAGCTGCGTCAGTACCTGCTCGACAAGGGCATTGCCTCGAGCAGGACTACCAGCTACAACCCCAGAGGGAACGGGCAGGTGGAGAGGGAGAACGCGACGGTCTGGAAGACCGTCCTACTGACCCTCCGGTCTAGAAAGCTCCAAGTCTCCCAGTGGCAGGAAGTCCTCCCAGACGTGCTCCACGCTATTAGGTCCCTCTTGTGCACAGCGACCAATCAGACCCCTCACGAGAGGCTCTTCATTTTTTCGAGGGGCACTACCACGGGGGTCTCACTTCTGGCATGGCTGAGGACACCAGGCCCGGTACTCCTGAGGAAACACGTCAGGGCACACAAAACCGACCCTCTTGTTGAGAAGGTGCGCCTGCTCCACTCCAACCCCCAGTACGCCTTCGTCGAGTTCCCTGACAGCCATCAGGACACAGTATCCCTCCGGGATCTGGCACCCGCCGGATCCAGGGCCCCCTCTACCCCCACAGAAGGAACCCTCACCCTACACCCCATGCTGCCGCCCCCTCGCATTCCCGAGCCCACGAGCTCGCTCCACCAGTTCCGTGCACCTGCGCCGGCCAGCCCCCAGCGCCCCCAGTCCCCGGTCGAACCAGAAGAGTATGAAGCTCGGACACAACCCTCCCTGGAGTCCGCCATCGTACCCCAGCACACAACACCCATCCAGCCACCGCAAGAGGCTGCAACCCCGGTGCTCCGCAGATCACAGTGGACAGTTCGACCACTGGACAGACTTACTTTGTAGACCACAACCCCCGCCGGTCTTGATTTTTTTTGCAGGGGGTGAATGTGGTGAATGTAACTTAGTAATTCACACTGTATTTACCAATACCATTGTAAGCGCAGTAGCGTTATCCGACCACTAGGGGGAGTAGCTCTGGGAATGCTCAGGAATTTGTACAGGGCTCCACCCTTGGCTCCGCCCATGACTCCTCCCCCTGGACTGCTGTATAAATACCCTTGTCCAGAGCCAGCCTGCCACTTCATCGAGAGTTCAACGGGTAACAGGCTGGCTCTGTAGTAAGTAGATTAAAACCACTGTTCATATCTTAAAGCACGTGTCTAGTGAATTGATGGTTCCATCACCTCCCTAACTCCGTTTCCCAGACTCCTCCACTCCACTTCCTCTTGTAAGCTCCTCCCCCAACCTCGGTTCCTTCCCATAACTTTTCACTCCGGCTAGACTCACCGAAACCTGTTCTACCAGGCTCCGATGGCCGCAGCCTCTGCCCCCACCTCACTCCCATTTACTGGGCGGCTTAAACCGGCCAGCGAGGGGGCCCCCGCCCGGGTCTCCTTCCCCCGCCCGGTCCCAGGAAAACCAAGAAATCCCATTTAGCACACAACCCTCGCATACACACCCAAGCCCCAAAGAACCATCATTGCAAATGTAAGTCTCAACTCTTCCCTTGTCCAAATATGTACAACGTCGACTCATTTAGTAGATATAACAACACAGTGAAAAAATAAAGTTACATGAGGATACATCGGTACACGACCCACTCTCAGTCCCATTTCTGCCTTCTGCCTTTGCAAACTCCTCCGCCACTTCCGCCATCCCAAAATAAAAGTCCTTGGATTCATAGGTCACCCTCAACGTAGCTGGATATACTATGCCACACTGCACCTTGCTGAGATGTACAGTGCCTTCTTCTCTCGGCTGAAGGCCGCCCGCCTCCTCGCCAGCTCCACCGTAAAGTCCAGATATATGCGCATACCAGCTCCAGTCCACTGCACGACCCGCTTCTGCTTTGCCCAGCACAGGGCCATCTCCTTCACGCTGTACCTACGGAAACACACAGTTACTACTCTTGACGGCTCACTTGGCTTTGGTATAGGCCTCCACGACCGATGAGCCCGATCCAGTTCATATCGGGACGGATCGTCCCCCTCCCCCAATAGCTCCACCAACATCGTAGCAAAATACTCCGTCGACCTCAGGCCTTCCACCCATTCGGCCAGACCCACGATCCTCAGATTCTGCCGCCTGGATCGGTTTTCCAGGTCTTCCATTTTGGCTCGCAGACCCTTGTTGGTCTCTATCACCTTCCGCAACTCCTTCCCCATCGAGGTGAATTGATCACTGTGTTGCCTCTTCCACTTCCTTCAGTGTCTCACCTTGCTCCCTGCACCTCCGCCGCTGCACTTGATACCGCCGCCCTCACCAGGGCAATCGCCTCCTCCACCAGCACTTTCATTTTTCATTTCATTTTCACTTTCAATACCACCCCCATCTCCTTCTTCATCGCTTCCATGTGCTTTGTGAACTGTTTTTCAAGTTCCACAGCCATCACCTTGGTCATTTCTCCTGCTGTGAGTGATGTGGCCTCCCCTGGTGCTCCAGCCTCCGCTTTCCTTACAGTTCCTGCGCTGACTTTTCCGCTCACTGGCGGACTTTCATTAACCCCCTTTTTCACGGCCGTTTGTTTCCAAAACTTGGACATTTCTTCTCACTGTGCCTTCTTCCAGTTTTTTCAGCCTCCGTTGCCCCTGGGACTGGGCATTAAAACCCCAAAATTTCTATTCCCGAGCAGCTGCCTCCCACCCGCTGTCACCGTAAGTCCTCTATTATTTTCTATTTAAACCAAGGTATTCATCAAAGTGTTCAGTAAAAATGTTAGAGAGAAGATTATCATATAAACATATTAAACATTTGTCCACCGTTACCACTAACCAATTTCTAATCTCTTAGTAACAACTGACTGCCAGAACCTCCAACTCTGTTGATTTTGAGGAAACATCCTATGGCTAATAAGAATGCAAAGGCGGCAGCAACTATACATAACTTATTGTTCAAACCCTCAAGGGACAATAACAACATCACAAAGTTAATGCTACAAGGTTTCATATTGCAGTAATGAAAGAATGATGTCAATGTTGGGCCGTGTATATATTTTGGTGACTTGATTATATTCAGGTGAGAAATACTGACAACGCAATGAAACATGAAAACACCTTTGAATGCCTTTGCATTAGATTTTAGCCTATATATTTGATGAACTGATACCTCTTCTCAGTCACAGTTGCAGATTTACTACCAAGTGGCAATTTGTGATTTGATCCAAACTTTTCCACCTATTGCTCAAGTCTTGGAAATTATATAACTCCCTCACTAACTTCACAGTAAAACATGCTTCTCATTCATATTCCCCTATTGATTATAATACTCGCAGTTACCTCACAACCATCAATACTAACATTTCCACCAGCACTCATTTTTTTATTTTCTAAAGTTCAGTGTCTATATTTAGACATATACTGTAACTATTACTGCAGGGGAAAAGAATGGAATATTACGAATTTGCTGATGGATGCAGGCAAATGAAAAGTAAATCGAAACGTCAACACCAAAGTAGCACTGGCACTAATTTCAAGTTATATGTTCACTCTCCTTAGGTGACATCTTGATATTCTCAGTTCAAATGAATGAGTTTTCTACTCATTCGCAGCTGCCTTTACAATATCATACTAGAGTTACGTTGCACTTTGTTCACATAATCCAGATCCACAGTCACCCAGTTTGAAATGAATTAGTGTTTATATTAGAAACTCTGTTTAATAAATTGAGCCTGTTCTCTGCACTGTCAGTGCTCTGATGGGCTTTTGAGTCACATATAACAGATGCCTTTTCTATGTTTGCTTGCCAAAAGAAGACTGATGTGATTACTTCCTCTTTGCTACGACAAGGTTCCTTAGGTTTGGTTTTCTACTGTCCACTGAGAATTAAAAACAATTTAGCAGGCATCTGGTGTAAAGAACTGTTTGGACTACAACCTTTCAATTAACAATAACTTTCTGTTTGGACTACAGTGTTGGTCAATTATTGGCATTTGTTCAAAAAGACATAATTCAAGAATATATTTCCTCTCAAGAATGAACTTGAATAGCAAGACTTTCCCGAAGCAGCAAATAAAATATGTTTAACGTATTCACAAATCTAGACTTTGACACATTCTCCTACATTAGGCCTGAACTATTGTTGCTGCAATCCTCCATTTCTTCACCATCTGGATCAATGCAGCTTTCAGTCAGAACCAAAAGATTATCGGAGCATGGTCAATATTTTATTATTTTACCAACCAGTTAATTTTATTCACATTGACAGGATGCAAACCCATTCACATGTCTACATCACTAGCCAAGTCCCTCAGGCAGAATATTTTGACAAATGCATTATTCATGTGAATCCAAAAAACAATATAAGTGGCTGTCGGTTATTGCTTGAAGAATGCTCAACTTTGTCATGAATATAAAAGCAGTGTAAAGGAAAGAAGGGTGACCTAGCAGTTCAATAGTGCCTTTCACAGCCAACTGTTCCAAAACACTCGACAGCCAATGAAGCACTTTGAAATCTTGTCCCCGTTGTCGGAAATGAAGGATCCCATTTATGTAAAGAAATTATTTGCTGAGAATTCTCCACTTACTGGAGGAAAAGGCATGCATGGACTCAAGAGATTTTTATTACAAATGTGAGAAAGAGATGTGAGGTTCAGGCAATATGATAGATGCACAGGAACACAGGAACAGATGTATGCCATTTAGACCCACAAGCCTATCCCACCATTCAATGGGATCATAGCTAATCTGCAACCTAACTCCATTGAATCATTTTTGTCCCGTTTCCCTTAATACCATTGGATAATAAAAATCTATCAATCTCAGGTTTAAAATTTACAATTGATTTAGCACCCATTGCCATATATGGACACATGGCAATTGATCATGTGATATTCAATCATTGGCATTCAATCACATGCCATCCGAGCCTCTGGCATTCAATGATATAACCTGCAAGTCCATAAAATCGAGTTGCCTGACGTTTATCCTTCATTTGAAAATGTTGTTGGATTTAACTCAGAAATAATTGCAATTACGTTGTACAGACATTTGTTATGTTCCAGAATTGGTGTAGCTAAGGACAAAATCTCGTAAGTAACCCATAAACATCAACAAATTTGGATAGATTACACACAGCTACTTTGTTGTAATTGGTTGGTTTGCAATTATGTCATGTGCTTTAAAATAAACCAATTTTAAAATAAACCGTGTAAAAATGCACGGGAAAGCACATACATGCTATATAGTATGCAATTTTCATGTCTTTCCGGTTGACGGCAGGTGTTAGAGTGAATGACTAATGAGCAGCACAGAGCCTGAACCAGAAAGAGGCCCTTCAGGCCATCATATTTAAAAAAATTTAGAGTACCCAATTATTTTTCCCAATTAAGGGGCAATGTAGCGTGGCCAATCCACCTAACTTGCACATCTTTGGGTTGTGGGGGTGAAACCCACGCAGACACGGGGAGAATGTGCAACCTCCACATGGGCAGTGACCCAGGGCCGGGATTCGAACCCGGGTCCTCAGCGTCACAGGCAGCAATGCTAACCACTGTGCCACCGTGCTGCCCTCTCTTCAGCCCATCATGCCCACACTGGCCATCAAGCACCTATCTACTCTACTCCCATTCTCCAGCACTTGGTCCATAGTCTTGAGCGCTAAGGCTTTTCAAGTACTCACCTCAGTGCTTTTTAAATGTTGTGAGGATTTCTGTCTCTCCCACTTTACCAGATTCCCACTAGCCTCTGTGTGAAAACATTTTTCCTCAAGTCTTCTCTAAATCACTTGCCCCTGACCTTAAATCTATGCCTCCTGGTTATTGATCCCTCTACTAAGGGAACAAGTTTCTTCCTATAGAACATAGAACATAAAACAGTACAGCACAGAACAGGCCCTTCGGCCCTCGATGTTGTGCCGAGCCATGATCACCCTACTCAAACCCACGTATCCATCCTGTACCCATAACCCAATAACCCTCCCCATAACCTTACTTTTTAGGACACTACGGGCAATTTAGCATGGCCAATCCACCTAACCCGCACATCTTTGGACTGTGGGAGGAAACCGGAGCACCCGGAGGAAACCCACGCACACACGGGGAGGACGTGCAGACTCCACACAGACAGTGACCCAGTCGGGAATCGAACCTGGGACCCTGGAGCTGTGAAGCATTTATGCTAACCACCATGCTACCGTGCTGCCCCTACCGTATAGAACATAGAACATAGAACAGTACAGCACAGAACAGGCCCTTCGGCCCTCGATGTTGTGCCGAGCAATGATCACCCTACTTAAACCCACGTAACCCATATACCCGTAACCCAACAATCCCCCCATTAACCTTACACTACGGGCAATTTTGCATGGCCAATCCACCTAACCCGCACATCTTTGGACTGTGGGAGGAAACCGGAGCACCCGGAGGAAACCCACGCACACACGGGGAGGACGTGCAGACTCCACACAGACAGTGACCCAGCCGGGAATCGAACCTGGGACCCTGGAGCTGTGAAGCATTGATGCTAACCACCATGCTACCGTGAGGCCCCAAACTTTTTTTATTTTTTATTTAGTGTACCCAATTATTTTTTTCCAATTAAGGGGCAATTTAGCGTGGCCCATCCACCTATCCTGCACATCTTTGGGTTGTGGGGGTGAAACCCACGAAGGCACGGGGAGAACGTGCAAACTCCACACGGACAGTGACCCAGGGCCGGGATTCGAACCCGGGTCCGGGATTCGAACCCGGGTCCTCAGTGCCGTAGGCAGCAATGCTAACCACTGTGCCACCGTGCTGCGCATAGGGTATCTACCCTATCTGTCAGTTAGCATCCCGAATGTCAGTTAGAATACTCAGTTCACTGCTTGGACAAACCCAACATTTTTTGGGCATGTTTACTGAGTGTATATCAGGTGGGTACAATAACTTCATGGCTTCCCATCTACATGTGTTCAACAATACATATGTGATTGTTGGAATTTGCTGCCTGATTTCCACTATCATTTCCCACCATTATTTCCAGTGCAGAACCTGGGCCGGGATTCTCCCCTACCCAGCGGGGCGGAGGGTCCCGGCGTGTCGGATTGGCGTGAACCACTCCGGCGTCGGGCCGCCCCAAAGGTGTGGGATTCTCCGCACCTTTAGGGCTAGGCCCGCGCCAGAGTGGTTCCCACTCCGCCGGCTGGCGTGAACGGCCTTTGGCGCAACGCCAGCCGAGGCCGAAAGGACTTCGCCGGCCAGCGTAAGTCCGCGCATGCGCCGGAGCGTCAGCGGCTGCTGACGTCATACCGGCGCATGCATAGGGCAGGGGGTCTCTTCTGCCCCCACCTTGGTGAAGGCCATGGCGGGGGCGGAAGAAAAAGAGTGCCCCCAAGGCACAGGCCCTCCCGCCGATCGGTGGGCCCTCCCGGGGTCAGATCGCCCCGCGCCCCCCCAGGATCCCGGAGCCTGCCCGCGCCGCCAATCCCGCCAGTGCCAGAGGTGGTTTAAACCATGCCGGCGGGAAAGGCCTGTCAGCGGCGGGACTTCGGCCCATCGCGGGCCGGGGAATCGCCGCGGGGGGCCCGCCGACCAGTGCGCCGTAATTCGCGCCACCGCCGAATCTTGGGGGGGCGGAGAATTCGGGACACGGCGGGGACGGGATTGACGCCAGCCCCGGGCGATCCTCCGACCCCCCCGGGAGGTTGGAGAATTCTGCCCCTGATGTATATTTTGTTAAGTTCTGGAAAGTTGCTGTTTTTGTTGAAAAGTAAGAAAAAAGTACAACAGTATTTTTCTAGTATTGTTCGAGTAACATTGAATGTAAAAATTGGAAGTAGTTACTTATTTTATCAAAGAATTCAGGAAATTGAGATGGGTTTTAAGTAATATATAGATTTTTTTTCCAAGGTTGATGGTGAGAAATATGTCTGACCTGAACAATATTGTCAGGGGAATGGGAACCGGACAAAGTAATGGAAAGGGTACTGAGGGATAGGATTTCTGACCATCTGGAAAGGCATTGCTTGATTAGGGATAGTCAGCACGGATTTGTGAGGGGTAGGTCTTGCCTTACAAGTCTTATTGAATTCTTTGAGGAGGTGACCAAGCATGTGGATGAAGGTAAAGCAGTGGATGTAGTGTACATGGATTTTAGTAAGGCATTTGATAAGGTTCCCCATGGTAGGCTTATGCAGAAAGTAAGGAGGCATGGGATAGTGGGAAATTTGGCCAGTTGGATAACAAACTGGCTAACCGATAGAAGACAGAGAGTTGTGGTGGATGGCAAATATTCAGCCTGGAGCCCAGTTATCAGTGGCGTACCGCAGGGATCAGTTCTGGGTCCTCTGCTGTTTGTGATTTTCATTAACGACTTGGATGAGGGAGTTGAAGGGTGGGTCAGTAAATTTGCAGATGATACGAAGATTGGTGGAGTTGTGGATAGTGAGGAGGGCTGTTGTCGGCTTCAAAGAGACATAGATAGAATGCAGAGCTGGGCTGAGAAGTGGCAGATGGAGTTTAACCCTGACAAGTGTGAGGTTGTCCATTTTGGAAGGACAAATCTGAATGCGGAATACAGGGTTAATGGTAGGGTTCTTGGCAATGTGGAGGAGCAGAGAGATCTTGGGGTCTATGTTCATAGTTCTTTGAAAGTTGCCACTCAAGTGGATAGAGCTGTGAAGAAGGCCTATGGTGTGCTAGCGTTCATTAGCAGAGGGATTGAATTTAAGAGCCGTGAGGTGATGATGCAGCTGTACAAAACCTTGGTCAGGCCACATTTGGAGTACTGTGTGCAGTTCTGGTCACCTCATTTTAGGAAGGATGTGGAAGCTTTGGAAAAGGTGCAAAGGAGATTTACCAGGATGTTGCCTGGAATGGAGAGTAGGTCATACGAGGAAAGGTTGAGGGTGCTAGGCCTTTTCTCATTAGAACGGAGAAGGATGAGGGGCGACTTGATAGAGGTTTATAAGATGATCAGGGGAATAGATAGAGTAGACAGTCAGAGACTTTTTCCCCGGGTGGAACACACCATTACAAGGGGACATAAATTTAAGATAAATGGTGGAAGATATAGAGGGGATGTCAGAGGTAGGTTCTTTACCCAGAGAGTAGTGGGGGCATGGAATGCACTGCCTGTGGTAGTAGTTGAGTCGGAAAATTTATGGACCTTCAAGCGGCTATTGGATAGGTACTTGGATTAGGGTAGAATAAGGGAGTGTAGGTTAACTTCTTAAGGACAGCACGGTAGCATTGTGGATAGCACAATTGCTTCACAGCTCCAGGGTCCCAAGTTCGATTTCGACTTGGGTCACTGTCTGTGTGGAGTCTGCACATCCTCCCCGTGACTGCGTGGGTTTCCTCCGGGTACTCCGGTTTCCTCCCACAGTCCAAAGATGTGCAGGTTGGGTGGATTGGCCATGAAAAATTGTCCAAAATTCTATGATTAACCTAGGACAAAAGTTCGGCGCAACATCGTGGGCCGAAGGGCCTGTTCTGTGCTGTATTTCTCTAATAAAAGCTTCCTGGCAAATACAAAATTCAAAAGGTCAAAATCATGTCAGCCTATCTGCTTAACTAATGAAAATGCTGACATTCACAATTCATTACTGATACTCTCTGTAACCCACTAATTAGGCATGTGATCAGGAAATAACAAATAAACTTTAATTCTAAGTAATTCAGTAAAGCAAGTGCAGGTCGTAAAATAAATGTACAAAACATAACCTTAAAACTAGTCACATTATTCAACTTTCCTGATGCTAGCCAAGAGCATTTTGAATGCAGCCACAATACAACTACAAGAGCCATGAATTGCCATTCAGAAATTAATCTAATAAATAAATCTGTGACCAGTACAAATGTGGGAATGGTGGTACATAAAGAAAAAAATTGAAAAGAAGAAATACTAAGCAAGTGCTCATGGTGGTACATTGGTTAGCACTGCTTCTTCACAAGACCAGGGAGTCGGATTAAATTCCGGCCTTCCTCCAGGACATTTGGTTTCCTCCCACAGTCCAAAGATGTGCAGGTTAGGTGGATTGGCCATGATCCCTTGGTGTCCAGGGATATGCAGGTTAGGTGGGGTTATGGGGATAGGATGGGAGAGTGGGCTTAAAGGGTCGGTGCAGACCCGATGGGCCAACTGGCCTGCTTCTGCACTTATAGGGATTCTATGGTTCTAAGAGAGTTCTAAGAGAAACTTTTTACATTTGATGTAACTGGTTTTAAAATGCAACCCGATACAGGAATTCTGAATTGCCCGTAGATTCTGCTCGTGATCCCCAGAAATTGAAATAATACCAGCTTCATTACGAAGGTTACTTTCCTCCTGTTCTTTGAATTCACTTCCTCCACCTTCAGTCAATTTTAACAGACTTGTGGTCATGGTCTGTTCATATTCATCACGTTCTCTTGGAAATACAATTTACTGACCAGAAAATAATAGCCAGGATTTTCTGATTAGGTGAAAACCCTTGGTCTATACTCAGTGACAGTGGTTTTAATCTACTTACTACAGAGCCAGCCTGTTACCCGTTGAACTCTCGATGAACTGGTAGGCTGGCTCTGGACACGGGTATTTATACAGCAGTCCAGGGGGAGGAGTCGTGGGCGGAGCCAAGGGTGGAGCCCTGTACAAACTCCTGAGCATTCCAGAGCTACTCCCCCCAGTGGTCGGATAACGCTAGTGCGCTT